>NC_133527.1:14969974-15273074 GCF_048544455.1 Silene latifolia | reverse complement strand
GCATTTGAGAGAGAGTAGACTCAAGGTTGGTTACACGGTTTGTGATGTTAGATTGCCATGTTTGGAAAGCCGGGTAGTTGAATTGAGGAGCCATGAAAGGATGTTGTTCTTGTTGTTCTTGTGACATTTGAGGTGGAGTGAAGTGGGGCTCATCAAAATGAGTATTTGGCATGGGTTCATCATAAGGTGCATCATCATGTGGCATGTCACCATAAGTTAGAGCTCCCCCCACTTGTGGTTGCTCTCCACCCTCATCATTATCGGGTTCAACTACTTTGGCACTATCAACCCAAAGATCCACAAACATGTCGTCGGGAGGCATATAAAATTCTTGTGCACTCCCCCAACCCAAGGGTGAGTTGGGGGGATGGGGTAAGTACATGTAGTACTTGTAGTTTTGGCCACCCATGCACCAAATTACCAAGGGGGTGATTTTGTCTACAACCTCAAGCATGTGTGCTTTTCCCAAGTATTTGTAGTCCATGAGCCACTTGTTAGAAATCTATATCTCATTATACAACATATTCATATATGTTACTATTAATTTATTTAGTCATAAAATAAATTGTTGATCTTATGCATGCAAACACTACTACAAATCCAGGCAACTACAACGCCCCTTTAACAACGTTTATGCACGAAAATCACAATAGACGTTGTATAATGTATGGCGCAATTTTTACTAAACTTAATTACAACGGGTATGGTTATATACCCGTTGTTATAAGTTTTAACAACGGGTCAAATTTGCACAACTGTTGTTAATAATTTGGCGCAAAATTGGCGCAAAGTTAGTGAAAAGTAATCACAACGGGTATTTTTAAACCCGTTGTTAAAACTTATTTAACAACGGTTGTTGTTTAACAACCGTTGTCAATACTTTCCATACTATAAACCACACAAACACAGATCAGATCAGCTACAGCCATAAAACACATACATAACCTAACACAAACACAAACTCAGACAAATAACACAAACACAAACACAGCAAACACTTTCTCATCATCTCTTTCTCTCTTTCTCATCGTCGCTTTATCATCTCGCTGTCACTGTTGGTTTCATCGTCTCTTACTTTCTCTAATTATCAGGTAAATCTCGCCGTCACTGTTGGTTTCATCGTCTTTCATCGTCATTATTTTCTTTTTTTAATTATTTCATTTGCATGTATGTATGATGGGTTTTTATCGATCATTATTATGTTATTATTCGCTTAATTAGCTCGAAAAACAAATTAAATAAAATAAAACAAAGAAGAAGCAAGATGATAGAGAGGAATGCATGATAAACTTAATTAATAATTCATTAATATATATATATATATATATATATATATATATATATATATAAATACATAAATTAAAAAAAGAATTACATTTCTAAAAATGCAATTCTTATATTTTCATAAAGTGTCTTATTCACTTCTATGATATCCCTCCTCTCCTCCTTAGCTATTTGGAGGTTTCGTTCAGCAGTTGCTATATCGTCATATTGCTGCAACAACTGCTGCTCTGTCAAGCCATTTCTTTTGGCGTCCTTGAGTGCGGCTTGAGCATCCACAAGATAGCTCTTAAAACTGTCCTCGATGTGGAGCAACCGGCGGATGAAGCTGTTGTTGTTCTCGATCAAAGTAAGAGTTTTAAGGATGTAATCGTTCATTTTGTTGATGAACTTTGGAGTTGTTTGAAAGATTAATTAGGGGTTGAAGATTGTTTTAGCAGTTAGGGTTTGAAGATAGTGAGATAATGGAATGGTGGTTGAGATAATGTATGTATTTATACTAAGTAATGTGTCCTTTGAGTTGTTTTTTAATTAATATAATATATGCATGTTTAGGAAGTTGTGCCATAATCATCATATCTCCCTGCTTCAAATCTTATGTAAACCCTTCTCATTCCATATATTATCCATTCATATGCAGGGATGGCAGTAATAATGCAAGCATCGAAATTATAACGGGCCCCGTAATTATGCATGCATCTAGTAATATTTAATTTAATTTTTTTTTATTTTGTAAAAACAAACAACAACGGTTATGTAGAAACAACCCGTTGTCTTTAGTTATAACAACGGTTCTTTGTAAAGTAACCGTTGTTATAACTTTCCCACCAAAATTGAGTCACACTTTCCACAACGGGTTTTTATACTTAAAACTGTTGTTAATAGTTTTAACAACGGGTTGCTTAAGAAAACCAACCGTTGTTAAAACCTTTTACAACGGACGCTTTAACAACGTCCGCTATTTTATATAACAACGATTTTTAACCGTTGTTATAGCCTATATCTGTAGTAGTGAAACTAAATAAGAAGAGATAAGAAAATCGATTTCTCACCATCTAAATTTCAGTCATGTATGGGCACCAACAAGATCTCCTTCTTGTTAGTTCTTGAGCTTTTCAATAATGGAGGAATATTCATGACTTCAAAATAGAAGCCCTCCAATAAGTAGCACCCAAGACTATCCCAAAATCCCACAAACTAACATGTACTAGATATTTGTAATGTGGTTTACCTTAAAATCGATTACTAATACTCATGTACTACTACTAGTATTATTAGTGATTGATTTGCACAAATTAGATTCATAAAAATGAATTTTATGAAGAACAAGAGAGAGAAGGTTGTTGGGTTTTCACAAAACATAAGAGAATAAATTATGGAGAAAAATCTCTCTATGTTATACACAAAAACCGGTTGGCACATGAGGATTATAGACCATTTTTCTTTTTCCTTTTTGTCTTCACAAGACAAATTGTGTAAGTCTTTTGCATGGTCAAGTCACTATCAAGTGTCATAGACAAATGAATAAGACAAAAGGAAAAAGACAAAACTTCTAAAAATTGCCCATCAATTTCGGTTTTGATGTGTAATATGGAGTCCATTTTATTTTTGTCAATTGTACAATTGTATGTCATATGACATGTGACATGTCTAATGTCATGTTTTAATTTAAAATGCATATTTAACAAATTAAATATCATTTACAAATTAAATAAATCACATTTAACAAATTGACTAGTAATTCAAAATTACTTTCTCATAAAATGGTCATTTAAATACTAGTTAGTATAATTCACAACATCTTGTAATTTTAACTAACTTATCATTCTCATCTCGCGTGTTTCGGAAACCGGATTAATTTTAGTAATATAACTTCTTAAATTACTAAATAAAATCTTATTTAATCACATTATAATAAGATGTCATTTTCTCTCTTATGACAATAATTTGTTCAATTTTAAGGAATTAATTAATCTGTATCGACATACAATTGATTAACCTTTTTCAATTAAGGGAATCGTCCTTTAGGTGTGACCTCAAGGGATCAACTGATCACCACCGTCGCACGACAGTAATGTCAAACTCTAGCCAGCCGATCATTACCGATATGTGTGTGTTGGAATATGTGTCCTCCGACAATAATGCAGTCACAACTGTTGATCATGGTGATCACATGTTTAAATCTCATTATAAAGAATATAATTGGGAAGTAATATTTACTGTCAACTGATCAACATATATCGGTAATGATTGGCTGACTAGAGTTTGACATTACTGTCGTGCGACGGTGGTGATCAGTTGATCCCCTAGGTCATACCTATAGGGCAACACTCTTAATTGATCAATTAATTGATCGTATAACGTTACGAGTCAATTAATTTAATTAAAATTGACGGACGATTTTGGAAGCAATATTTACGTATGTCATTGAAATTGATTAAAATGAGATACGGTCTGAGTAATCGAATTGTATCATTACTCAGATGAAATTATTGTTTAAGGAAACAATTAAATTTGAATGAATTATTATAAATACAAATTGTTGTGATTTATAATTGGTAAAATATTTTGGTACAAGTAATTATGAATTACTAAGTCGATTTTTGTATATGACGTATTTTTATTAATACGTTGATTTTTAATATGTTAAAAATACATAACAAATTTATGTAACATATGACATGTGACATATTGACAATTGACAAAAATAAAATGGATTACATGTTATCCATATGTGCCGAAAATATGAGGAAGATTAGGCAAACATTAAGTTAATTTTGTTAGTGTAAACACCATGATTACCTACTAAACTAGCCTTGCATACCTATTGCTCATTGTGAAGAACAACTAGAGCATGCATTGGCTCCCTCCTATGCCCCCCTTCCACCCGGTTTTGAGAGAGGAAAACCACTTGGTTTTTCCTCTTATTTTACCTAATATACACAAAAAATGTTTTTGTTGTATCATTCATTCATTCATCCACCAAAATATTTTTAGAGAGATAAAAATATTCCACCTTCCTCTTCTCCTCTCCTAACCAGTTTTTGGGAGATAAAACCAAATAATTTTGGGTCAATTTTTCTTACAAAAATTAATATTGTCTAGTATTCATAATATTAATTTTATTAAGAGTGTGCTTTGGGTATTAATCCTTGGGAGAGATCCTATACTTGGGTCTTTGTTCATCCATAAAGGAAAGCACAAGAACAAGAGAGAAGGAGATCTCTCTTGTGCCCTAGAAACCGAAATCACAATGTAAGATGAACATTTCTTCTTTATATTGTTTATTAGTTTGCATGCATAAGATCATTTATTAATTTTATGAGTAAATTAAAATGGAACTTATATGAATATGTTAAGTATATAGATCTACTTTTCTTTCAATCGGTATCAAGAGCCATGGTTGTTTGCATGCAAATCGGTTAAAAGTTTTTCCGAGTTATAAGAATAACATATAAAACTTGTATAATTTGTGTTATTATGAAATATCACGAAATAAATTCATGCATGTTAAGTTTCTGGTCCTAAAATATTTTTAGGATATTTTGGTTAATTTATGGATTTTTATTGTTCATATTATACAATAATGGCATTAAAATATGATTTTATGAGTAAAAATGTCATTTTCGGACTAACATTAGCTATACTTCGTATTTTCCAGTGATTTTTGGATATGTTGTCACATATATTATTTTGAGTAACCTGTCAATTTTCATAATTTTTGGACTTCTTATGCTCGAAAAATGGATTTTTCATTATTAAATTCGGATTTAGGTGAAAAATAGGTTAATATGAGATAAATTTCGAATCTGGTCATAGAAATTTAGTATGTTGTCACATGCAATTTAGTATGTTGTCAAATTTCGACTAATGTGATTACACCATTTGATTATCAATCATATGGTACATGCGAATATTGCCTACTTGGCAAAATGACTCGTAATCCTTTTAGTGGTAAAGGGACACGAGCTAGTGAACTATTGGGACTCATACACACCGATGTATGTGGACAAATGAGTATCACCGCTCGTGGTAATTATGACTACTTTATAACCTTCACCGACGACTTGAGTAAACATGGGTATGTCTATTTAATGAAGCATAAGAGTGAAGCGTTTGAGAAATTCAAAGACTTTCAAAACGAAGTAGAGAACCAATTGAACAAAAGGATTAAGGCACTACAATCCGATCGTGGTGGAGAATATCATAGCCTTGCATTTGATTCACACTTGAAAGGTTGTGGTATTATATCACAACTTACTCCACCCGGAACACCACAACTCAATGAGGTTTCCGAAAGGAGGAATCGAACCCTACTTGATATGGTTCGATCCATGATGAGTCAAACCGAGTTACCGAACTCGTTTTGGGGATTTGCGATTCAAACCGCAATTCGATCTTTGAACAATAGTCCCACAAAGTCCACCGAAAAGACTCCATGTGAGATGTGGACGGGAAGGATCCCCAATATATCCTATATGAAGATTTGGGGATGTGATGCTTACGTCAAGACTAAGAACGACAACAAGCTTGCCCCAAGATCCGAAAAATGCATCTTTGTAGGTTACCCCTCGACCTCTCGAGGATACTACTTCTACAAACCTCAAGATAACAAAGTGTTTGTGTCTTGCGAGGCTGTCTTCTTAGAAAGAGAATTTATTTCTAAGAGACAGAGTGGGAGAAATTTTGAACTTGATGAAGTTCAAGAGCCACAAACCGAGCCAGAGACGCAAGAAGAAGTTCCTTCGTCGTCTAACACTGTTGTCTCTCCTCCACTAAGAAGAATGAGTCGTGTTATATGCCATCCCGATCGATATGTGGGACTTATCGAAGAAGATGGAACACTCGATGTGTTGCTTATAGAAAGTGACGAGCCCGTGACCTACAAGACTGCAATCTCTAGTCCAAATTCCTCCTTATGGCTTGAAGCCATGAAGTCCGAAATGGATTCTATGCATGAAAACCAAGTTTAGTACTTGGTAGATTTGCCTAAAGGGGCAAGACCCCTTCAATGCAAATGGATATTCAAAGTCAAGAATGGCATAGAAGGACATGACGATGTCTACAAAGCTAGGCTAGTGGCAAAAGGATTTACCCAAGTCCAAGGTCTCCATTATGATGAGACCTTCGCCCCCGTAGCCATGCTAAGATCCATACGGATTTTGTTAGCGATTTGCCGCATTTCATGATTATGAAATATGGCAAATGGAGGTCAAAACCGCTTTTCTAAATGGGCATTTAGAAGAGGAGGTGTACATGATACAACCCGAAGGTTTTGTTGATTCTAAAAATCCTAACAAAGTATGCAAGCTTAAGAGATCCATTTATGGTCTTAAGCAAGCATCTAGAAGTTGGAATCATCGATTCAATCATGTTATAAAGGAAAATGGTTTCACTCGAAGTGTTGAGGAACCATGTTTATACATGAAATTTAGTGGGAGAAATGTTGTGTTCCTAATCTTGTATGTCGATGACATACTACTCATTGGAAATGATATTTCAATGTTGTCTTCTGTTAAGAAGTGGTTAGGTAACCACTTCCAAATGAAGGATTTAGGAGAAGCACAACGCATATTAGGTATCCGGATCCATAGAGATAGATCCAAGAGGATATTGGCACTAAGTCAAGAGTCTTATGTTGATAAGATTCTTCGACGGTTCAGCATGGACAAATCCAAAAGGGGATTGGTACCTATGGTAACCGGGACGATATTGAGCAAGACTCAATCTCCCTCCGAACCCCATGATGTTGAACGCATGAAGACGATCCTTTATGCTTCCGCTGTTGGATCAATCATGTATGCAATGATATGCACACGTCCTGATGTCTCGTATGCTTTGAGCATGACGACTAGATATCAAGGAAATCCAGGAGAGAGTCACTGGATAGCCGTCAAGAACATCCTTAAGTACTTGAGAAGAACTAAGGATTCTATCCTAGTGTTTGGAGGAGACACTGAGTTGCGTGTTAATGGATACACGGACTCAAGTTTTCAAACAGATAGAGATGACATGAAATCACAAGCTGGTTTTATTTTCATGCTCAATGGTGGTGCCGTAAAATGGAGAAGCTTCAAGGAAGTCAGAATCATGATTCTACAACGGAGGCTGAGTACATTGCGGATCGGAAGTCGCTAAGGAAGTCAGTGTGGATCGTGCAATTCACGGAAGGTCTAAAAGTAGTACCTACCGCCAATGATCCCATCACTCTCTATTGTGATAATATTGGGACGATCTTCCAAGCTAAGGAGCCGAAGTCTAGTAATAGATCTAGACATGTACTTAGAAAATATCATGTAATAAGAGATTTCATTGAAAGAAAGGAAATTGCGATTTGTAAGGTTGGGACGGATGACAACATAGCCGATCCGCTCACCAAGCCTTTATCGCAGGCTAAACATGATGGACATATGGCATCCATGGGACTTAAACGTGTACCAAGTCTATGTTAGATTTTGAAATGAAATAAAAGTGTTGTTTTTGTTCATGTTCATAATCACATTTGTCTTTTATCTTTAATTTATACATTGTTACATCCAAACGGGTTGTAGTGACAATTGAACCCCGTTAAAGTGAACACGGATTAACATAGTATTTGCCCATAGTCACTTGTATGAGGTGACGTCTCGAAGTGACTAGAGTGTGATGCGATTGATGGCAAGTTCAAGTCCCATAGAGTCATGTGAGATGACTAGTCGATCACATAGGCAGACTGTTAGGAACATTTTGTCGGGCCTAATGAACGCTTATAGAGTTCTGGCAAATTTATATATCCTGGTCGTGGCGAGAGCTGCTATAGTATTCAAATGAGTCGATTATTTTGACTAAAGACTATTCGCCTAAGATGGCACAGTTTCAGATTAACTTTGATTTGTGTTACTACGACCTTCGTAAATGGGGTCAAATGAGCATATTTTGGGTTATGATGGCTGTGGCTAGTTGAAGGGAATGAGTGCAATAGGAATTGTCCACCCCTAGTCAGGGTTATAACAATATCTCAGGGCCACTCGAGGAGTAATGAACTGGAAATGCGTGGCCACGCTCGGAATGTATCCATGGTGGATAAATCCGGTCATTCAGTTATTCTCCAGATCGAGGAAACCATTCTCGATATGATCATTTGCAAGTACGACCTGAAAGACACCTTGCATTGAGTGGGAGATAGTAATAGGACAAGAGAATTGGTGACGCACACTTGTCGAGAACAAGTGGGAGATTGTTGGAATATGTGTCCTCCGACAATAATGCGGTCACAACTGTTGATCATGGTGATCACATGTTTAAATCTCATTATAAGTTTTATTTGTTAATCGTATAACTCGAAAAAAACTATAACCGATTTGCATGCAAACAACCTAAGGCTCATGATACCGCTTTTTAGAAATCTATATCTCATTATACAACATATTCATATATGTTACTATTAATTTATTTAGTCATAAAATAAATTGTTGATCTTATGCATGCAAACTAAATAAGAAGAGATAAGAAAATCGATTTCTCACAATTTAAATTTCGGTCATGTATGGGCACCAACAAGATCTCCTTCTTGTTAGTTCTTGAGCTTTCCAATAATGGATGAACATTCATGACTTCAAAATAGAAGCCCTCCAATAAGTAGCACCCAAGACTATCCCAAAATCCCACAAACTAACATGTACTAGATATTTGTAATGTGGTTTACCTTAAAATCGATTACTAATACTCATATACTACTACTAGTATTATTAGTGATTGATTTGCACAAATTAGATTCATAAAAATGAATTTTATGAAGAACAAGAGAGAGAAGGTTGTTGGGTTTTCACAAAACATAAGAGAATAAATTATGGAGAAAAATCTCTCTATGTTATACACAAAAACCGGTTGGCACATGAGGATTATAGACCATTTTTCTTTTTCCTTTTTCTCTTAACAAGACAAATTGTGTAAGCCTTTTGCATGGTCAAGTCACTATCAAGTGTCATAGACAAATGAATAAGACAAAAGGAAAAAGACAAAACTTCTAAAAATTGCCCATCAATTTCGGTTTTGATGTGTAATATGGAGTCCATTTTATTTTTGTCAATTGTACAATTGTATGTCATCTGACATGTGACATGTCTAATGTCATGTTTTAATTTAAAATCCATATTTAACAAATTAAATATCATTTACAAATTAAATAAATCACATTTAACAAATTGACTAGTAATTCAAAATTACTTTCTCATAAAATGGTCATTTAAATAATAGTTAATATAATTCACAACATCTTGTAATTTTAACTAACTTATCATTCTCATTTCGCGTGTTTCGCAAACACGGATTAATTTTAGTAATATAACTTCTTAAATTACTAAATAAAATCTTATTTAATCACATTATAATAAGATGCCATTTTCTCTCTTATGACAATAATTTGTTCAATTTTAAGGAATTAATTAATCTGTATCGACATACAATTGATTAACCTTTTTCAACTAAGGGAATCGTCCTTTAGGTGTGACCTCAAGGGATCAACTGATCACCACCGTCGCACGACAGTAATGTCAAACTCTAGCCAGCCGATCATTACCGATATGTGTGGACCAGTTGACTATATATGTAATGTATCATCCCTTTTGTATTCTTGTAATGAGATTTAAATATGTGATCAATATGATCGACAATTGTGATCGCATTATTGTCGGAGGACATATAATCCAACAATCTCCCACTTGTCCTCGACAAGTGTGCGTCACCAATTCTCTTGTCCTATTACTATCTCCCACTCAATGCAAGGTGTCTTTCGGGTCGTACTTGCAAGTGATCATATCGAGAGTGGTTTCCTCGATTTGGAGAATAACTGATAGACCGGAATTATCTACCATAGATACCATCCGAGCGTGGCCACGCATTTCTAGTTCATTACTCCTCGAGTGGCCCTGAGATATTGTTATAACCCTGACAAGGGATGGACAATTCCTATCGCACTTATTCCCTTCGACTAGCCACAACCATCATAACCCAAAATATGCCCATTTGACCCCATTTACGAAGGTCGTATTAACACAAATCAAAGTTAATCTGAAACTGTGCCATCTTAGGAGAACAGTCTTTAGTCAAAAGAATCGACTCATTAGAATAGTATAGTAGCTCTCGCCATGACCAGGCTATATAAATTTGTCAGAACTCTATAAGCGGTCATAAGGCCCGACAAAGTGTTCCTAACAGTCTGCCTATGTGATCGACTAGTCATCACACATGACTCCATGGCACTTGAACTTGCCATCAATCGCATCACACTCTAGTCACTTCGAGACGTCACCTCATGTAAATAACTATGGGCGAATACAATGCTAATCCCTGTTCACTTTAACGGGGTTCAATTGTCTCTACAACCCGTTTGGATGTAACAAAGTATAAAGGGAGTTTTCAGATTTTAAAAAACTCGAACGACAAATGTGATTTTCACATATGAATAGTCAATACCTGATTACTATTTCATATTCTATAATCCAGTTTGATCTTGAATGTAGTTGTTCATCTCAATTAAATTGAAATGACATGACTCATCATGTTAAGCCTATGAGAATGCTTTGGTTAGTAGGTTTTATCAACTTCTTGTACCTTACTCAACCTTACTACATACTCGTTTTCCTTTGTAATGAATACATTTGCATTACAAAACTTTCTGAGCACGTGTCTAGATCCAATCTAGACATAGGCCCTCTAGCCTTAGAATAGCTCCCACTGTTTTCACAGTGTGCGGGACTAATCCTTCTTGCACATCTCATGATTGCAAGTGTACTCAATTTCCGTTGTAAATATTTCTCATTTGTTCTTTATTGCCTAGAACGATTCTAGAAAATCTATTTCTTTAATAACATAGCCACAATGGTATCTTAACCATCCTAATGTGTTTTGATTATGGTTTTGTCGGAAACCATGCGTAATCTCAATTGTCAATTGTCATTTGTGTAACCCCCTTACACAAAATTGCATCAAAAACTTTTTGCATTACATCCTTAATGCTTCTTCAAGCACTTAAGATTAATCTATATGGCTACTTGGTAACTATTCCTTGAATTCGATTTTGAAACAATTCATCATACTCAAAGTATATGAAGTGTTATACATCATTTGCTATTTAATTGATTCGGCAGCGGAAGCAAATGGAATCAATCAAATATGTTCAATTCGATTGAACTAGTCATGAATCTTATCAACATAAGACTCCTTATTTGACATTAATATCATGTAGATTTATCTCCAAAAATCCGGATATTAAAGATGTATTATATATATATATATATATCTCCAAGTCTTAAATCATTCCCAATGATCAATATGTCTTCCACATATTAGACTAATTAAAATAACCGTGACTCCCACTAAACTCTATGTATAAACACAACTTCTTGACTTATCGAGAAAAGTTTTATAACATGATCAAAACATTGATTCCAACTCATTGATGTCCAACTTAAGACAATCTCTTAAGTTGCACATTATCTTAGGATTGTATGAATCTATAAAACTCAAGACATGTATTGAATACATTCCTTCTAATTTAAGAAGTGGGTTTTACATTCACTTGCTATATGCATATCATCATAATGAAACACAATCCCTAAGAAGATCCAAATAGACTTAAGCATTTCAACTAGTGCAAGACCCTTTGCTACCAATCAAGCTTTGAAATCTCTCTTTATTAGTGCAAAACCCTTTGTCACTAATCAAGCCTTTAATTTCGGATTTTCATGGCTCTAAACCTTGTATTGAGTTGTGACTTAAATACTCTCATGTAAGTCATATATTCATTACATTCCAGAAGTAACTTGAATCAAACAATTTCTTTGTAAGTTGTAAGCTCTTTACTTTCTTAAAAGTAACACTAATTCATCATCTTCAACAAGTGATGGCTTTAACCTCCTAGGTTTTGAAGAAACAACGTCGTACACAAAACGTCTCATGTAGCCAAGAAAGACCAGTTTCTTGCGACATAACATTCTTTGTGGCTGCTCTTGAATAATTTCTCCCACTCTGTCTTCTAGAAATAAACTTGTATTCTAGAAGGACAGCTTCACGATCCACAAACTCGTTGTACTTGTGATAATAGGAAGGGAAAAATGAGCATTTGTTTCTTGTGAAAACTTACAAGCATGGTACCCTACCATTTCATATCTCATATGATTCGTTTTAGATTTAGTGGAAAAATAATTTAGACAAAATGATATAATCCCCAAAATTAGATCAAGTAACTCAAGGTAACTTGATTAAAGTCCAAACCCTATCGAATAGCGTTTGAATTCTTTATCCAACCACACATTATCCCATAATGCGTGCTAAGAGATATTTACATGTGATACTATATCACATTTCCTTTGGCTTATATCAAAGTCTTCACTTAGATAATCTTATCACGACTAAATCGTGATTCCTAAAAATCTTTGAACTTCTTCAAAGATTTCTCTATTTACCTTATTAAGTAAACATATTAGCGTCAACTTAAATCGTTGGTAAAAGAAAATGATCAACCTATTCTGGATCAATGATATACAACCTCGATCTCCTTTTCGACCAAAAGGCACGAGACATCTTGCTTTGAATACAAGATATGCATATACCATAAGATCTAATGGTTTCAAGAGTACTCGATAACTCTTTGCGTTCATCATTCCAGAATCTAAGGTTTAATCTTGGGTTACCAATTTGAGTCTTGCATCATCTACATGATATATCATTCTAGTTTGGTTTAGAATATAATCACCTTGATAATGGGCTAGCCATACATCAAATCATGGTGAATGGGGTCTCAAAAATGAAACCTCTTTTGTATCTTAACAAGTTTATATTCTTATTTGGGGTTTATTCACTTAATAGTCATAATTAAGGTATAAAAATAAACCCAAAACTAGATTGAGTACACAATGACTCTATCTCTCAACATCATTGTTGCTAGTCGTCATATTCTAATCATCCTATGTATCAAACACAATGATGAAAACCACCATTGGTTTCTAATATTGACGAAGTAGTACTAGCAAAATTTATGTCAATCAAATAAACATTTGTCGAAGAAAGTCTCATTAGATGTCCCACAACTAATTTGCTTATTCTTTAACAATTTGGGGTAGTTTCCTTTCTAGTGTCCAACATTTAAGACAATGAAAACTTTATCGGCCGGGATTGATAGGTTTAGTATCGTTATTCTCAATAACTTTACTTTTAACATTACCTTGTATCAATTCCATTCTAATTTTTACTTTTTGAACCTCGCCCTTTTCTTAACGGTTTAAGAGAATGCTTCCACTCATTTCAAAGAATCTTTACCTAGAGAAGCAAAGTTGAATTTTTTGAAGACTACTCTTCAATTCAATCGTTTTAGTCTTAAAACTTTCATTGAAGTGGTTGCGTTATTTTGGTCAATTACGATTTCTAACAAATCTAATTACCAAAACAATTTATCGCTTCAAGGTAGTTAACACATTTAAGCATATTAGAAACAATTCATTGTAAGTAGATGTGTTAGTCAAGAATCAAAAGCCTGTTTGATAATGAATAACTTTTATCTATATTCTTTACAAGAGATCCTTAGCAATGTTTCATATGAGGTTTAGAAGCAAAATTCAAATTTGTCTTTAGTTACGATGTTTTAATGGAGATTTGAATCAAAAATCGAAATGATATCGTATATGAATTGTGGTAAAGAAATAGAACAATATGATAACGGAATAGTGTAAAACTTAACATTCATCGTTTTATTAATACTTGTAAATAACAAACAAAGCATTTACATAGTGACCTCTACCCAACTATGATAAATGATTCCAAGATCCAAATTCATATTAACTTGGGGCACGGTGTGCCGAAATACCCTTTATTAATATAACTCGGTGGATTAACTCTTTAATCGATTCTACTTTTAGAACTCTTGGTCGATAAAATTACATTAATATTTATCTTTAGTCCGAAACACATCCGGAAATCGTCGTGAATAATTTCGTTGAGTTCAATCCAAATTTCGGATAAATGTGTCCATGATCCAAACTCATATCAACTTAGGGCACGGTGTGCTGAAATACCCTTCATTAACCTAAATTCGGTGGATAGACATTTATCACCCACTTCCCCTACGTAACATGGTTTGTACCCCGGTGTGGCCGAGTGCACTCCCTTACGAAATAGGTTTTCATGGTTTCTACTTTTTGGTAAGGCTAAGTCTCAATTGTTTGTTTTAGCGAGAGGTCATTCAATTTATTATCTATCACGTTTTAAGTGAACTAAAGCGGTGAACTACGATAATTGTAATTGACACGGTCGATAAACTCGATTAAAATGCATGTTTAGTTATGGCGATTTAGCGATGCATGCAACATATAAATAAATGCAAAGCATAAACAAAATTCTAGTATGGCCTTCCTAAAATAGTAAATATAATAAACTATTACAAATTCAGAAACCAACTCCTTTGGTCCCTTGAACTTCAGTTTTGATACGCATCTCGAGGTAACGCCGTCTTTAATGGATCGCCTTCTTTAGTGGCACCGTCTTCAAGGATCTCCGTAATAAATAAATTACATAACAAATTACATAATTTCCTATTATATATTTGTAATTAAAATAAAAATAAATCTATTAAATTACAAAACGGTGATACGAGATTACAATAAATTACAACCGAATCGATATTCCCATACATTTCGGGTAATACCAATTAAAAACTAAGGCCATGCTAAGTAAAAATTACATAATTCAAAAATTACATAAAATAAAATTATGACAATCATAAATAAAATGCAGCATTATAATATGTATGAACATGCCCAATTTTATGCTAAATCGCCTTTAAGGAGCCAATATCGTATATTAAACGGTTTTTACGGATTTGCGTGATTCAACCTTTTAAAATCACGATAAATTACATAAAATCACATTTATGTATTAGTTAACTACCCTAACCATCTTAGGACTCAAAATTAGTCTCCACTAACATATTGACAATAATTAACTTTATATCTCTTAATATTGTTCATAAAAGGACTTAAAATTACAATAAAAGCCATAAACTTCAAATAAATCATAAAAATTTCAAATAAATTCAAATTTGAAATTTAAACTCATGAACATTCTGGAAAAATACCATGACACTCATAATGTTCAAAAACTTAGGTTAAAAAAATTTCGAAATTTATCGAGAAAAACAATGTTGCGGTTTATCCGATTTATCAATTGTTACCATAAAAATATGAGAAATTTTTTTTTCTTAACTTTTCACTTTTAGATCTGAAATATGTGATAAAATGCAACATGTGACGTTTTTCCTTAGTCATGAAGTATGTTTTAGCAATTTTTACTAATTAAAGTCACTATTTATGTTATTTTTCATCAAAAATTCATAAATCATGCATAAAGACTTCATTATAGCCTATTATTTTACACACATCTTTAAAATTTCATGTGACAACATACTAAATTTCTATGACCAGATTCGAAATATTTCTCATATTAACCTATTTATCATTTAAATTCGATTTTTAACATGAAAAATCCATATTTCAAGCATAAGAACTCATAAAATTATGAAAATTTACAGGTCATCTAAATATAATATATGTGAAAACATATCCAAAAACCACTGGAAAAAACGAAGTTTAGCTAATTTTAGTCCGAAAATGACATTTTTATCATAAAATCACATTTAAATGTCATTATTATATAAAATGAACAATAAAAATCCATAAATTAACAAAAATATCCTAAATACATTTTAGAATCAGAAACTTTAACATGCATAATTGATTTCGTGATATATCATAAAAAACACAAATTTATAAGTTTTATTTGTTAATCGTATAACTCGGAAAAACTATAACCGATTTGCATGCAAACAACCTAAGGCTCATGATACCGCTTTTTAGAAATCTATATCTCATTATACAACATATTCATATATGTTACTATTAATTTATTTAGTCATAAAATAAATTGTTGATCTTATGCATGCAAACTAAATAAGAAGAGATAAGAAAATCGATTTCTCACCATTTAAATTTCGGTCATGTATGGGCACCAACAAGATCTCCTTCTTGTTAGTTCTTGAGCTTTCCAATAATGGATGAACATTCATGACTTCAAAATAGAAGCCCTCCAATAAGTAGCACCCAAGACTATCCCAAAATCCCACAAACTAACATGTACTAGATATTTGTAATGTGGCTTACCTTAAAATCGATTACTAATACTCATATACTACTAATAGTATTATTAGTGATTGATTTGCACAAATTAGATTCATAAAAATGAATTTTATGAAGAACAAGAGAGAGAAGGTTATTGGGTTTTCACAAAACATAAGAGAATAAATTATGGAGAAAAATCTCTCTATGTTATACACAAAAACCGGTTGGCACATGAGGATTATAGACCATTTTTCTTTTTCCTTTTTGTCTTCACAAGACAAATTGTGTAAGCCTTTTGCATGGTCAAGTCATTATCAAGTGTCATAGACAAATGAATAAGACAAAAGGAAAAAGACAAAACTTCTAAAAATTGCCCATCAATTTCGGTTTTGATGTGTAATATGGAGTCCATTTTATTTTTGTCAATTGTACAATTGTATGTCATCTGACATGTGATATGTCTAATGTCATGTTTTAATTTAAAATGCATATTTAACAAATTAAATATCATTTACAAATTAAATAAATCACATTTAACAAATTGACTAGTAATTCAAAATTACTTTCTCATAAAATGGTCATTTAAATACTAGTTAGTATAATTCACAACATCTTGTAATTTTAACTAACTTATTATTCTCATCTCGCGTGTTTCGCAAACACGGATTCATTTTAGTAATATAACTTCTTAAATTTCTAAATAAAATCTTATTTAATCACATTATAATAAGATGTCATTTTCTCTCTTATGACAATAATTTGTTGAATTTTACGGAATTAATTAATCTGTATCGACATACAATTGATTAACCTTTTTCAATTAAGGGAATCGTCCTTTAGGTATGACCTCAAGGGATCAACTGATCACCACCGTCGCACGGCAGTAATGTCAAACTCTAGCCAGCCAATCATTACTGATATGTGTGGACCCGTTGACTATATTTGTAATGTATCAACCCTTTCGTATTCTTGTAATGAGATTTAAATATGTGATCAATATGATCAACACTTGTGATCGCATTATTGTCGGAGGACATATAATCCAACGCCACTACCGTCAAGTTCATAAGCATTAGGTGGAAATGGTATACCCGTCTTTGCCACAATCATCTCTATCATACCCCCAATGAAAATGGTCCCCTTTGGTTCTTTTTGTAACTCAAGGCAACCGCTCACAAACAACTCAACCCAATTCGGTATTCCCCTCCCCTCCGGGGTCATGGACCATAGGCATTGTATTTGTTGGTAGTTCATTTTCGTAGGTTCGGTCATGACCAAAAAAATTGTATTGATGTGACGGCTCAAGAGGCGCAAAATAGGGTGAGGGAGGGTTGTGTTTTTGGAATTGCCATGCCTCACATCCCCCGTAATATCATTCCAAAATGCACTCATCTTTTTCTTGTCAAGGGGTTCTTTGATGGGGGCTTTGGTGATATGGAGGGCCTCTCTTACTTCGTCATAAGTCAATGTGTGGGTAAGTCGGCATGCCCGGAATTTGATCCCCGGGGGTCTTATCCCTTCCCAACTTCACTCTCTCCAAAGAAGAAAGAAATTCAAAGGTAACACCTCTTCGGGTGTGTGCGGCAATGTTAATATAAGATTCAAGCTCGACCTTCTCTATGAGCATTCGGGTCATGGGAAGCATTCCCAACCCGATAAGAACATTTTGATCAAGAAATTTGGTTTGTGCTACGGTTGACACCGAAGCAAACGTTTTCCAATTTGCGAGCGCTTTGTCTCGGAGGCCCTCCATGCCCGAGTATTCATTATCGTCAAAAGTCGAGGCTCCCTTGGGTCCTTGTGAGGAGGAAGCCTTGGATGCTTTACCTTTTCCCATACTATAACAATTTTTCAGAAAAACACAAGTTTGGAAAGGATTTTTTTTTGGGTGAGGCAAAAGAACAAATACCTAATATGCACTAGAAGGATGATGTGCTAATTAGTTGTTTGTTGAAAATAAAACACCTAACAAGTTTAGAAATTGTTCAGGGACAAATTACAACACAAATAAACAACCAAATTTCGTTTTGAACCAAACAAATTTTTGAAATCAAGTTAACTATGAATGACAAGAATAAGAATAATGTTTATACCTTCCTTTGATTCTTGTTTGTGTTGTAGAAGGATGAATATTACCCAAGAATGCTTCAATTAGTCCCTTAAATTCAATTTGTAAACCCGAAAATTTTCAATCTCTAATCAAATGAAACCCTAGGTCGAAGTTTTGTGACGGAATGTTGATTTTTCTGCAATTACCTTGCCCAAATTGATGTTGGGTAATGAAAATTGATGAGTCTTGAAGGTTAATTGCTTGAATTTGATGATTTGTGAAGGATTAAAGGAGTGATTTTGAGGGGGTTATGGTTAGTATGAAGAGAGAGGATGAATATGAAAAGAATTGGGGAAGAACAATTGAAAGGCTCGAAGGAAATTAAGCTGAAAATAGGTGATTTCTAATTTCTCGCACGGTGCGAGATTTAGGCTCGAAGGAAATTAAGCTGGACTTGCACTCTTTGTTTCTTAATTCTTCATTCTAGCCAATTATTTGACACATATTTCTTCCTTACTTTCATCACACATGCCTTTGAGTTGATAACCTATTAACTAAAACACACATTAAAACATCCTAACATGCTAAAACATTAATAAAAATGCAAGTGAATTAATTTATAATGCAAGAATTAAATGATGCATTATTAAATTAAACATGCAAAAATACAATGAAAACAATGAAATGCGGAATTTAAATATGCAAGGGGAGAAATATTTACAAACTTTTTCCGTTTATTTAACGTCGATGGCTCGACAAAGTTGCATCTTCATTAATTTGAATAGATTGGGTCAACAAGGTGGAGTGTTCCCACTTCACCCACCTCAATTCCTTCATGATAGTGCTTAAGTCTTTGACCATTCACTTTCAAGACTTTCCCATACTTTAAGCACTTGATCTCAATCGCCCCATGTGGAAAAACGTGAACCACCTCATATGGTCCCATCCACCTAGACCTCAATTTCCCGGAGAAAAGTCTAAGCCTATTTTGGAAAAGCAAGACTTTCTCTCCTACTTGAAAAACTCTTCTTAAAATCATGTTATCGTACCATGCTCTTGTCCTCGCCTTATAGATGGAAGCATTCTCATAAGCCTCATTCCTAGTCTCTTTTAATTCTTGAAGTTGAAGCTTTCTATGAAGCCCCCTTTCACTCATTTGCAAATTGAAGGATTTAACCGCCCAATAGGCCCTATGTTCAATCTCTACGGGTAGATGATATGGTTTTCCAAAAAGTAGTCGGTACGATGACATCCCAATCGGTGTTTTGTAGGCCGTGTGATAGGCCCACAAAGCATCATCCAACATCAAGCTCCAATCCTTGCGATCGGGATTCACCGTCTTCTCAAGGATAGCCTTGATCTCTCTATTGGAAACCTCGGCTTGACCGTTGGTTTGAGGGTGATAGGCCGTGGATACCTTGTGAATTACCCCATACTTTTTGAGAAGGGCACCAATGGCTTTGTTGCAAAAATGAGTGCTGCGGTCACTTATCAATGCCTTTGGGAAGCCAAACCAAGAGAAAATGTTAGTCTTGAGGAACTCTCCAACTACCTTGGCATCGTCGGTATTGGTGGCTTTGGCTTCCACCCATTTAGAGACATAATCCACCGCCAAAAGTATGTAAATGTTAGCATAAGACGCGAGAAATGGCCCCATGAAGCCAATACCCCACACATCAAATATTTTGCAATAGAGCATTGGGGTTTGTGGCATTTCTCCCTTTCTTGAAATATTGCCAACTCTTTGGCATCTATCACATGTCTTGACTATAGCGTGGGCATCCCGGAAGACTGTGGGCTAAAAGAAGCCGCTCTCTAAGACTTTCCGAGCCGTCTTTTTGGCTCCAAAATGTCCCCCACAAGCATACTCGTGGCAAAACCGAAGAATGGACATGTGATTTCGGTATCCGGCACACACCTCCTTACTACTTGATCGGCACAAAATTTCCACAAATAAGGATCATCCCACACATAGTACTTGGAATCACTCTTGACTTTGTCTCTTTGATGTCGAGTCAAACCCGAAGGGAATTTCTTCAAGACCAAGTAATTCACGATATGTGCATACCAAGGTTCGGCAGACATCAAGGCAAGAAGGGCTTCATCCGGGAAGGTCTCCTTGATTGAACTTTGTGGCACTAAGGAGTCTTCTTGGATGATTCTACTAAGATGATCTGCCACCGTGTTGGTGGAGCCTTTATTATCCTTGATCTCAATATCAAATTCACTCAAAAGCAACATCCAACGCATAAATCGAGGCTTAGATTTTTTCTTAGAGGCAAGGTGCCTCAAGATCATATGGTCGGTGAACATGATGGTTTTAGCTCTTAGGATATAAGAGCGGAACTTCTCTAGAGCAAACAACACCGCAAGGAACTCTTTTTCGGTGGTGGTATAATTTCGTTGAGCTTCATTCATCATGGTGGAGGCATATTGAATGACATGAGGTAGCCTCCCTACCCTTTGGCCTAAGACCGCGCCAAGGGCATAATTGCTCGCATCCGCCATTATTTCAAATGCCTCATTCCAATTGGGTGCTTGAATAATGGGAGCCATGATCAACTTCTCTTTGAGTGTATCAAAAGCCTTCTTACATTCTTCACTCATAATAAATTCACTTTCCTTTTGAAAAAGTTTGCACAAAGGAGCGTCAATCTTTGAGAAGTCCTTGATGAAACGCCGGTAGAAACCGGCATGACCTAAGAAAGATCTTACCTCACGCACATTAGTAGGATAGGGCAAGGTGTGAATGGTATCGACCTTGGCCTTATCGACCTCAATTCCCCTAGAGGATACAACATGTCCCAACACTATTCCTTCCTCAACCATAAAATGACATTTTTCATGGTTAAGTACAAGGTTGGTTTCAATGCAACGTTGGAGTACCCAAGAAAGGTGACTTAAACAATCCTCAAAAGATTGGCCATGAACGGTAAAATCATCCATAAATACTTCAATAAAATCCTCTACATGATCCGAGAAGATGCTCATCATGCACCTTTGAAATGTTCCCGGTGCATTACAAAGGCCGAAGGGCATCTTCCTATAGGCAAACGTTCCAAAAGGACACGTGAAGG
The DNA here is from genome assembly GCF_048544455.1 of Silene latifolia. Taxonomy (NCBI): domain Eukaryota; kingdom Viridiplantae; phylum Streptophyta; class Magnoliopsida; order Caryophyllales; family Caryophyllaceae; genus Silene; species Silene latifolia. The sequence goes on along the minus strand of NC_133527.1, from coordinate 15,251,520 downwards.
TGGTTTTTGTTTGGGTCCTCGGGTGCAATTGGAATTTGAAAGTAACCCGAGTAGCCATCCAAAAAACAATAAAAAGCTTTTCCCGCTAACCTCTCCAACATTTGATCCATGAAGGGAAGCGGGAAATGATCTTTTCGTGTCACGGCATTAAGCATACGGTAGTCGATACATACTCGCCACCCGTTTTGAACTCGAGTGGGAATCAAAACACCTTCATGATTCTCGACTACCGTTATCCCGGACTTCTTTGGAACTACTTCGGTTGGACTAACCCATTGACTATCGTAGATAGGATAGATCATACCTACATAAAGGAGTTTGAGTACCTCCTTTTTGACAACATCCATCATTGGAGGATTCAAACGCCTTTGTGGTTGGCGAACGGGCTTGGCTTCATCCTCCAAAATAATCCGGTGCATGCATAAAGTGGGACTAATGCCTTTGATGTCGGCCATTGTCCATCCAATTGCTTCCTTGTGTTGCTTAAGAACTCGGATAAGAGCCTCTTCTTGCTCCCTAGAAAGCTTGCTTGAAATAATTATCGGTAAAGTTTCTTCATCTCCTAGAAAAGCATACTTCAAGTGGCTTGGCAGGGGCTTCATTTCAACAATAGAAGGCTTGACAATAGAGGGAAAAGGTTTCTCCTTCAGTAGCTCTTCTAACAAATTGGAAGAAAGGAAGCAAAATTCATGGACAGGAGTAAACTCGCACGGTGCGAGTTCTGGGTCTGGAAAACTCGCATGGTGCGAGTTCTGTGCTGTCTTCCGGATTTCTTCCTTTTCTTCCCACTCTTCCATTGGCGGGTTTTCCTCTAAGTCCTTGATTGTTTCCTGCAAATTACAAGACAAAGCATACCCCATATCCTCTCCAACCAATCCATTAGTCAAAGCAACATCTAATGTGTCAATTTTACATAATTCATACATGGTTTGAACAATTGGTTCGAAAATCTCAAGAAAACACAAAGAAGATGTCTCGGTTGGGTATTTCATTGCTTCATGTATGTTATACTCAATCTTTTTCCCATCAAATTCCATAGTAAGGCGACCACTAGACACATCTATCTTAGTGTTGGAAGTCCTCATGAAAGGCCTTCCCAACAAAATGGGAGTGGAGCCTTTCTCGGGTTCCATCTCAATCACATAAAAATCGGCGGGGAAAAGCATATCCCCCACCTTGACCAAGACATCCTCAACAATTCCCTTAGGGTAGATATTAGACCTATCGGCCAAAGAGATGATCGTACGAGTCGGTTTCAAGGGTCCTAACTTAAGGGACTCATAAAGGTAAGTGGGCAAAACATTAATAGATGCACCTAAATCTAGCATAGCATGTTGACAATCCAAATTACCAATTTTACAAGGAATGGTGAACATGCCCGGATCACTACATTTTCGTGGCAAACGTTTTTGAAACATAGCCAACACATGTTCACTAGCCCTTACCTTTTTCATGCTTTTTGCCTTATTGGTCCTCTTAGTAGTGCACAATTCTTTCAAAAACTTTGCATGCTTGGGCACACTACTAAGAAGATCAAGAAGAGGAATGTTTACCTCCACTTTACGAAAGATATCGTAAGGGCTTGAAGTTTTTTTTCAATTATCCTTGTATCATTCAAAGCACTTGGAAATGGAGCTTGTGGCTCATATTCCGGAAGAGGTGCATTGATCCTCACTTGTTCGGGTGTAGATGCTTCCCCATGTTCTACTACCACTTCAATTTCATCTTCAATCACATCCTCTACTTCATGAACAATAGGAGGTGGTCTTGATTTCTTAGGAGCCTTGGGTACCTCTTCCAATTCCCTACCATTCCTCAATGACACCGCTTTTGCTTGTTCTTTGGTGGGTGGAGGAATTGTTTGAAAAGGTAGGCTCCCTCCTTGAGTGGTTTGTGAAGTGAGTGTGTTAAGAATTTGACCAACTTGGGTCTCAAGGTTACCAATCCTAGAGTCGGTGAGACGGTTTTGTTGAAGCACGACGGTTTGGAATTCCTTGGTATTGTTTAGCAAGGCTTGGCTTTCCTTTTGCAAGATTTGGTTTTCTTTTTGCATTGCCACTTGATTCATGGCAAGTGCCTTCATCATCTCTTCCAAGGAATTTTAGGATTGGTTTTGATTAGGCTTTTGGAATGAGGAGTTTGTGGATCCCTTTTGATTTTGATTTCCACCCCAACCCATGTTTGGGTGCGATTTCCACCCTTCATTGTAAGTGTTGGAGTAAGGGTCAAACTTTCGAAATCCAAGAGCTTTCACCTCTTCAATTGCCTCCCCCGTTTGTAAAGATGGACACCCATCGGTGGGATGAGTTGGATCATTACAAAGACCACAAAATTTCACATGAGATGTACTCCCATTCCCTTTTGCAAACTCCTGAACCAAGTTGGTTAGAAAATCAACTTTGTCCTCCATATGGTTGGAGCTTTGTCATGAAGAAGATGATCCACTTGTCTTCTTAATTCTCCTTCCGAAATTCCTAGAACTTCCCACCAATCTTTCACTCAAGTCATTTGCCCCTTGGACCGACATGTACTCAATCCCTCCTTGTGTGGCGGCCTTAATCATCCTAGCATCATCCTCAAGGAGACCTCCACAAAAGTTCAAGAGTAGGTCATAGTGTTGGAGTTAGTGTCCTCCACAATAGTGCGTTTACATAATCAATCTCATTAAAGGAATATCATCAGATATTTAATTATTTGATCCTCGTCAGTTGATTAACGTAAATCGATAACGGTTGGCTGACTAAAGTTTGACGTTATTGTCGTGAGACGGCGGTGATCAACTGACCCCTTTCGGTCACACTTAAAAGAACGAACCCCAATTGACAACTAATTAATTGTATGAGATACAATTTATTTAGTCCCTTGATTTATTGACTAAAAGGTTAGTCGATTATTTTTAGAGAGATTTCGAGTTGCGAACTCGAGGCATGGCAGTTATTATTTAATTATGTGATAATTGAATAATAAATTTTGGGAGACGGGTTTTAGTTAATTAATTGTTAATTCACTAAAATTGTACTAATTGATTAATGTGATTAATATTAGTACGTATATAATATGTGTAGCGGTACACGTATATTTACAGAGTGATTTGAACGAATTAATTATGGAAGTATTTAAACATTAAACGATGTTTAAAATAAAATTACACGTATTTGTGCGACAAATATAAGAACCAATATGGACCCGTAAATGGACATTGGACCGTGTAAATGGAGTGTAGTGGATGATTATAATTATAATCATTACACATTACTTGTTATTCTTCCATAATATTGTCATATGATCATGTGCATGTGATAAAGATTGGACAAAATTATAACAAGTTCACTCCCTCACTCCATCTCACTCCACCCGCCACTTTCCCCCTTTATACACTCCAAATTGTTGTTCATTTTTGTACACTACTTCACTAGTGCATTTTGCATGTGAACAAAGCTGGTACATCTCTGTAAAATTAATATGAACATTATACTAAGCTTGTTAGTAATTAAAAATAATTATTACTAATATTGTTAGTAATATTTACATATTATCAAGGGTAATCTTACTTAATATCTAGTTAATATTAGTAAGGTTGTTGGGTAAGTTCTTGGGTGCTTAAGAAAGGAGGTGTTCTATTTTGGACACTTGAAGATGGAGGATCTTGCCATTTATTTTAAGCTCAAGAACAACCAAGATGGGTGATCTTGGTTGTGCCCAAATACTACCATTTCTTAATGTAAGGAAAATCGTTTTCCTCTTCTTTTATATTAATATGCTTTTATATTTGCATGCATGTTACATAGATCACTAAAATGATAAATTATGAGATAATTTAATTTTTATTATAGAGTCTAATATGGATCTATGATCTTTCAAGTGGTATCAGAGCTTAGGCTTGTAATTTGCATGTTGATTTTAAGCATATTAATGAATTATGAGATAATTTATAAAAACTCAAAAAATGTGTTAGAAGAGGTTTTAGCACGAAATTTTTGGGGCATGCATACCTACTGATCTCAAAGATTTGTGGTTAAGTTTGCTGATTTATTAAGATATTTTGCTATTTTTAATGATTTTTGGTAGACAACCGAGTCCAAATGCCGTATTTTAGTTAAAAATTGACTAAAAATAGTTAAAAGTTGATTCGGGCCATGGAATTTTTATGGTATTTCATGCATGTTTTCTACTGATTGTATGCAAAAGGATGAAGGTTGTTTTTAATTTTTTGCATGTTTATTGATTTTATGAGATAAAAGCCGATAAAAGTGAAATAATTTAATCATAATTTCGAAACAATTGATTCTGCCCTTGATAAAATGTACATTTAAAAATATTATTTAAATGTTAAAAGTGAATTTAAATTGCGATTTCACCTTGTTTTGATATTTAGTGGTTTAAAACCGATAAATATCGATGTTTTTCTTCATAAATTTTATCCGAATTTTTTGGGGCAATTTTTCGACATTTTGGTGTGAAAGAGAGTGGGAGTTAAGAAGTATCAACCCTAGATGTATGCGATAGAACAAAGTTGAAAGAGACATCTACTCAATGGATAGGCTAGTTCCACTATCTTGGTATGAGATACCAAGTATGGGTCATTTCTTTGTAAAGAAGTTTACATGAATTGACAAAACGTAAGACGTCTAGCATAGGGCATTTTTGTATCGAAGTGGTGCTAGAGTAGCAATGATTTCGATAGGGACAAATGTACCTAAATTTGTTTTTAAAAGAATGTAATCATCTATGTTTATACATAGAAGGCATCACTCATGTGATTTAAAACAAAAGGTTGTACCTACTCCTATGATAACTTGGTGGTTGGTTTAGACCACTTATGTTAAAGGAATTTTACATTCTTCACGAAAACTAAATGTTATACTATCTTGTAGATTTTAAAGTCTCTATTCCGGTGAACCCAATTGATCAAACCTCAAATAAATTCGTTTCAAACGAGTAAACGAAAAGCACATTGAACAACCATTTGATTGTGAGTCTTATGGTATGTGTGCATGTATTATGTTTTCTTTTGTAGAAAAGAAACACAATAGTGAGGTGATTGACCATATACATACGGATGTGTAAGGCCGATAGTTGGTAATATACATACTTGGTTACTTTTACCGTATTGTTAAGTAGATATAAAAACCTCGTATCTATTTAGTAAGACATAAAAGTGATTTTTGAAACGTAGAATATTTTCAAAATGAAGTAGTAAACCAAAAGCTTGTCAAGATCAAGATGTTGATCGGAAGTTTCAAAGTAATGACTTTGAAGATCAAATGGGTAATATCAAGTAATGACCTTGATAATCACTAAGAAAATTGTGAACCAGTTCACATAATACCTTCTCCTTGGGATACCATAGAGTATGATGTAGTCAAGTATATAAACCGAACTTTATGAGATATAGTTTGAGGTTTTTTGCAATTTTGTAAGCTATTTTCTCACTAAAAGTTTAAAACCCGACTATAACAGCCTAAATGACTCCATATGAGATATGGATAGGGAGAGTCCCTAACTTGTCTTTTTATACATTTGGGATCATAAATGTTTATGTTCAGAACCAATTTGTATATTTGTGAGGGTTATCCAAAATTGAACTACTTGGTTTTTACTCCTCCAAAATGAGAACAAAGAGTTTGTGGCTCGTAATGTTGTCTTTCTATAAAGATTTTTATTTTCTGGAAGACAAAGTGGGAGAAATTTTGAACTTACGGAAGTCCAAGACCCACAAACTGAGTACAATACAAGAAGACGTTCTTTATTGAGGCTCAGTGGTGAGTACAATGCAAGAAGACGTTCTTTATTGTGGCTCAGTGGTTATAAGGAGATAATTTTGCGATAATATTGCGTTACTTTAGTGACGAATCTTAAACCCTCATCAAAGGCTTTTCTATAGTATGAACTCTATGTGATGGCGTGTCACCATGCAATTCAAATTGATCTCCTTGCACACGATGCGATAAGGAAGGAAACACGAGATGTTTTCGAGACTTGATTTAAGGTGAATACTTTGGTTGGTTACCTTGATCTTGCCGTAAAGGTTACATAAGATGTTTAAAATTTGGGCTTGTTATAGAGAGTTTGTGACAACCCAAATCCCTTTATCAATTCGTATGGTCTTAGCAATATAGCCTCTCATGAGGATGAGTTTAGGCAAAAGGATAACGAAACTTTCTCCTTGAATGTATCTTATGAAGGGAGAAGTTTTTTGATGCTGTCAATGCATGCTTGAAAGATCCCTTTTGTGATCTATATACGTCAAAGAGTTGGAACTTTGGGTTCAATCATGTAGTCTATCAAAACGGTATTACTCGAGTGTCGAGATAACATGATGATACATGGAGTTTAGTGGGAGCTAAAGTGAGTTTCTTACTCTAAATAAGTGCTTGACATATTAGTGACTAGAAATGTAGCTAAGGTGATATTTCTTAGTCTAAAATATGTGTTTGACATATTAGTGACTAGAAATATTCTCGGGTGAATACTTGAGAGTAGCATGGTGCATATTAAATATCCGGATCTAATGAGATAGATCTCTATGGATATTAGCATTATAGTCAAGAGACTTATGTGATAAGATTCTTGACTCGTTCAAGTTGTTGAACAATTAATATGATCTCTTGTGCTTCCGCTGCAGGATCTATTAAATATGCTAAAAGCTTATCTCGTCTGGACTTATCATGTTGAGAATATGAGAAGTCATTACCAATCATTTTCTAGTGAGTGTCACTATATGATTATCTAGAGCATCCTTGAGTACTTGAGAAGCACTGAGGATTTACTCTTGTAGTTTGGAGGAATCTATGAATTTCGTGTACAAGGATTACACGGAAACATTCCTATGCTTATAAGATGTTATGGGCCTCGTTAAGGAATGGTTAGAATATAAGAGTGCTATGTGCATAAAGAATAATATGTATAAGAAGTTGTACATATATGTATAAGAAATTATACAAGTGTAAAGCAAACATGTATGAGGAGTCATACATAAAAGATGCCATATGAAGGATGTGTATGTATAAGTGTTATACGTACAAATCATGAACGAAAGCCAAGTACATTACAACATCCGATGTTGTAAAAGAGATAGTTGATAACCGGAATTTAATGGGACTAGAGTAGTTCTGTTAGCCGAATATCGTATCCCAAGAGATTGTGAAAACAGTGGGAGTATTTGACTGGCTTTAGAACCAGAGTCTGAAAACTTGTTTAGACATGTACTTAGAAAGGCTCTATGTGATGAAAAGATTGCATAGAACAAAGAAAAATAGCAATGGAAATTAGAGTGATGCAACTGTTGCTAATCCTCTAACCAAAGCAGTTGGCATAAGGTAGACATGATGGTTATGTAATCTCAATGTGATTGAGCAGTATACCTTAATTGCTGAAGATCGTTATGTAAATATTGGATAGAGTATTGATATTTACATAAGTGATGATCGCATTTATTGTTTGAGTCTCTTAAGAACTCAATTATTCAGTTTGACTGAAAACATGAATACCTTATTTATCTGAATAAGTTGTGGAGACAATGTTGAACAATATTCAAGTGAATAAGATGAACATTGTATTTTGTCCCTAGTCACTTAATGAGGTGACGTCTCGGAGTGACTAGATTGTGAGTCGATTGATGGTTGTTCAACACCATAAGGTCATACGTGATGACTGGTCGATTACATAGGCAGAGTGTGTGACACTTTGCCGGACAGTGACCATTTAGAGAGTCCATAAGTTCTATTTTAGACGCCTGGTCGTGGCGGGGATCTCTAAGATGTTATAATGAGTCGATTATTTTGACTGGAGACTTTTATCTGAGCAAGTGTAGTTTCCAAGTGACTTTGGTTTTTGTCCTAGGTCGTGCCGTGGAAGGAGGTCAAAAGGGAATTTACTAGGTCATGGTGATCTGTATTGTGCAATAGGATGGATAGGGCATACAGGAATTGTTCACCCACGTTGGGTAACTATATCTCAAGGCCACTCGAGGAGTTAATGACTACAAATGCGTGGCCACGCTCGGAAGAAATCTGTGAGAGATTTTTCCGGTCAGGTAGTCACACTCCCGATCGAGAAAACCACTCGCGATATGTTTGTGTGCAAGTGCGACCTGAAAGACACCTTGCATTGAGTGGGAGATTAAAACGGACAAGAGAATTGGTAGCGCACACCTTGTGTCGGACAAGTGGGAGATTGTTGGAGTTAGTGTCCTTCACAATAGTGCGTTTACATAATAAATCTCATTAATGGAATATCATCAGATATTTAATTATTTGATCCTCGTCAGTTGATTAACGTAAATCGATAACGGTTGGCTGACTAGAGTTTGACGTTATTGTCGTGAGACTAGCGATCAACGACCCCTTTCGGTCACACCTAAAGGAACGAACCCCAATTGACAACTAATTAATTGTATGAGATACAATTTATTTAGTCCCTTGATTTATAGACTAAGAGGTTAGTCGATTATTTTTAGAGAGATTTCGAGTTGCGAACTCGAGGCACGACAGTTATTATTTAATTATGTGATAATTGAATAATAAATTTTGGGAGACGGGTTTTAGTTAATTAATTGTTAATTCACTAAAATTGTACTAATTGATTAATGTGATTAATATTATTACCTAAATAATATGTGTAGTGGTACACGTATATTTACGGAGTGATTTGGACGAATTAATTATGGAAGTATTTAAACATGAAACGATGTTTAAAATAAAATTACACGTATTTGTGCGACAAATATAAGAACCAATATGGACCCGTAAATGGGCAAGTGGACCGTGTAAAATTGAGTAGTGGATGATTAGGAACATAATCATTTCACCTTACTTTATATACTACCATAAGTTATCTTATAGTGATTTTGCATGTGATGTAAGATTAAAAAATGTAAGACAATTTGAACACTCCTCCTCTCCTACACTCCACCGGTTTTCCCCTCTTTATAGACCAAATTGTTGTTCATTTTTCTAGTGTTCACTTGTACATTTTGCATGTGATATCTTTATTTGGTCTTCCTCTCTCTAAAATAATATACATCTTTACTAAGAAGTTAGTAATTAAACTTTATTACTAAGAAGTGTTAGTAATATTACATATAATATCAAGGGTATAATTTTAACAAGTTACTAGTAAAATACTTGTTAGTTTTTTGGTTAAGTTCTTGGGTGCATCTTGAAGGAGATCTTCTCTTTGAAGATTTGTTAGGAGGATCATCCTTATATTATAAGCTCAAGAACAATCAAGGTAGGAGATCTTGATTGTGCCCAAATTACCATAAAATCAATGTAAGGAAATTGTTTTTCCTTAAACTTTTATTTTTATGCTTTTATATTTGCATGCATGTTACATAGATCACCAAAATGATAAATTATTAGATAATTTAATTTTTATTAGAGAGTATAATATGGATCTATGATCTTTCAAATTCACCCCCTCCCCCTCTTAGGTGTTCTCGTCCTTGACTCTTCACAGACTTCGGAATCAGCAGGAATCATTCCCGTATCCTTCAAGACTTTTTCAAATTCAGGTTTCAGACGGTTTGGAAGAGACTGATCGTCTTTTAAACCTTTTGTGGGTTTAAATTCAAATTCTTTGTGGAAGATAGAAATCATTTCAAGAGGGGGGTTAGTTAGTTTCTCAACCGCAAGAGGTTGAACAACAGAAGGCCATGGTAAATTTTCAGAAGTGGTTTCTTTAGGATTTGAAACAAATGGAGTTCTAGGAGACATCACTCTCCGGGAAGATTTCTTTTTTGCAACCATTATCGAAGATTTGTTGAAGATTTATTGAAGTTTAAATTCTGGAAATTAAGGGAACTTGAGGATGAAGATTTTTAGAGAAAATGATCGAATTTTTGGTAGAGTTAAAATCAATGAAGTGAAGGCTATTTATACTCAGTGAATTTAGGTTTTCAACCGCAAGTTGCAAAAGTAATTATTGAAGAGTTGCAGTAATTAAACACGCGTCAAACCCAACCACTAAATAGCCGTTATAGGATTTGATTTGACACAATTTAGTCGTTGAAGTTAGTTTTTGTAACACCCCGTAATTTCGAACCATTAATGTTTTGCGGAAGTAATTTATTAATCAAATAAAATTTGATATTAATGTATTTGAAGTAATAATAATTCAAAGAAATATAATTTTATTATATTTTGAAGAAAAGTATTTATTTTGATAGTTTCGAAATGTTTAAAAATAGTTTAAATCGTGTAAAAACTTTCATTTCGAAATAAGGGGATATCGGGAGGAAAATGACAATTCTATTGAAAATTGGGCAAACGATTTTGGAAATGGGTCGTATGAGTACTCAATTTTCTTGTAATCTCGTGTTTAAGAACTTTGGTCTTGTCGGAATTTGCGTTTGACAAGCAGTTCTAATTATTATCGAAACGAGCCAAAACCGACTCGTAAAATCCCGACTTAAACCCGCTCCTTTCCTTCCTCCTTTCCTTTCCCGCGGACACCTCCTTCCCCCTTCTTTTTTTCTGATTTTCTCACCTTCCTTTACATTCTTTATCTTTCCAAAACCAAAACACCATTAAAACTTAAGAATCCAAGCTAGTTTTCGCCATAATTTCTTCATTTCTTGACGGATTTTCACATAATTTATATTTTCGGAATCCTCTCTTCGAGATCTACCTCCTGGTATATTTTAATTTCAGTTTTCTTGAAGTTGTTTTAAGACGAATTTTGGCATAATTTCGGTATTTATACTTATTATTGTGTTTTTATTGTTTATTTAGGTGAAGAATTGGAAGACGAGTTTGGAGACTCGTATATTGTCGAAGATAGCGGCTAGTTGCTTGTTAGGGTTTGGTTTTTAAGGTGCTAATTGCTCATTTTCTAGCTTAAGGTAACATATTTCGAGTTACTCGACGAATAATCGTCACATTCTTTGTTGTTTTTGTATGTTTTGTGATTTTTGTTTGAGTAGTAAATTTTCACATGATAAAATTGGATGCATGCATGTCTAATGCTTGTCTTTTGTTAGTTTAAGTTCGCATATTAGTTTAGGAACGATTAAGTAATGCTTAAAACGAGTTAAAATGAACAAAAACGGAAAAATGGAGGTGTAGGGGTGGCGGCAGCAGGCCCGGCAGGCCCACGGCTGGCCCGGGTCAGCCCGTTGCTTGTTTCGCGGTCTTCCATGCAATATTTGTCATTTCGGGTTTATTAATGTCATAGTTAGTATGAGTTACATATGAGTACACTTTTGAATTAAATCATATTAGTAGTAAAAATTATGTTAAAGGTAAAATTTATGTTTATATTGGTAGTTGCACATGTTAGTATAGGTTATAAAATGAAATTGCAAAGAATAGGCTCAGAATGAATTATATAGCGATAATTGTAATGTTGGATGATTATGCCGAAAACTGAGCCTTGGTCCCTTTGACTGATTCGATGTCAGTCAATTGTGTGATTGGTCAGCCGCAATTTAACCCGCACTGTCGCAGGTCAGGGTTGCGGGTAAAAATTCGGTTGGATGAAATTTTGAATGAATTAGATAATAGGCCTTTTTCTTGTTTTAGGCCATTTATTATATTTTTATTTCACATGTGTAGTTAGTTGATTTAAGTAGCTTCTTATATTGTAGAAACGACCCTAGATTCCCCGAAACCTTTAATATGGTTAATATTGTTAGAATTGGAAATTGGTATTGAATACTTATTGTTGGATTGTCTGCTGAATAGACATTTATATAGCCTTTCACATGATAGAATGTTAGCATTTATGTTGGTAAGTTGGACTCTTTGCCCTCTTATGGTTAAGTGGGTGTCTTACTTGTCTTGTGTGGTGTGGGCTAAAGTATTCAAGTGGGACTAGTGGGACTAGGTCCTAGGTGAGTATTTCGGCCTTCATCATAGATAGGTCTTTATAGTCTTTGACGAGTATATGTTCACTGCTTAATAGCCTTTGTGTTCCTGACTTGGTGGGTTTATATCCAAGTTGGGGCATGACCTCGTTACTTATTTTGATAGTAAGTGGTCAGCTTAAGTACTAGCCAACCCTTTGGTGGACTCCTTAGGGTACTCACTTTGTTTTAGAAAAATTGTGGGTCTTGGGTGCGGTGGTGTGTATCCGCATGTCTAGGTCTCAAGCAGATTTTAGGCTAGGGTTGTGTTGTGTCTTGGCCATGTTTTATTAATATTAACCGCTGAGCCAAGATACCGGTTCGATTACCTTCCCTACCTCGTGGTATAGACTCGAGTTACAGAGTGACTATTGACCGTGCTAAGAACTTATGCCTGTCTTTGATATATTGCCCTTTCTTGTATGGTGACTTTATGAATTGTAATAGGTGAGATGTAAGCCGGTTACAATTGATAAAGTTTGGATTACTACTTGTTATATCTTTCACATGATAGTTTAGTTTGGTCAGTTTAGGGCTCAGATGTTAGAATACTTGATAATTGAATTACTTATCATGTTGTTTACATGTTTCATCACATGTTACATTAAATATGACGTTTCGTGGCTGGGAGGACTCGAAGTTACTCCCCACTGAATTGTGGCTTTCATGTTTGTATAAAATGCGATTGACAGGTACTTGATGCTTAGTTGGGGTTCACGGACGAGCTAGTGAGCAAGAGAACCATGGACTTAGTTTGGTTTTTATTTTGTAGAAACCTTTAACTTTTGGTTTTGTATATATTTTAAAGGGGCATATGTCTCCCTCTTCTATTTTGGTTTGTATCATTATATCCCCGTGTCTTTAGCGTGGTTATGTAAATAAGTTTATTAGCTTTTGCAGGTTTTTGGCACTCTTAAATTGGAGATGTTTTTGAATGGTTTAGGAAAATTTTAAAAATTACAGGTTTTGTCTAGTTGAACCAATTACAAACATATCCTGTCAGTTTTTCTGTAGATTTTACGTTTTTAATTATCGCTAAATTTAAGGGTGTCACAGTTGGTATCAGAGCATATTTGCTCCCGACGCACGTTTGTGCACCCCACCTAAAATCACTTGACCTTTAAATAATAAACTTGAGAGATGGGTAGGATGGGTAGAGTTAGGATTTTTATGTGGTAGTCTGTTTGTGATTGCTATTTGTTAGGTTCTAACCAATGTTCTATTTTGCAAGATGGCTCTCCAAGAAACGTTGATAATGCAATTAGTTATTAATTTTTGTGCCGTTGAAGCTATGACCGTGATCTTACTCGTTGGTGACCAAGACTGAGTGGCCGTTGCCGAATGTTGAAGATTGGTTATGCCAAATGAAGAATGCTTCCACTTTCTTGATACTTCTTTTCGTATTCAGTGTATCTTACCTTAATCTTCCAATCTCGTTGTTTATTCGTCTTTTTAATTCCTCTTCTCTCGCCTTGGTAACTACTCTTCTATTCTTTCTCCCGATTCATCCTTGGTTCGTTTTCTTCTTATAATAAGAGTCCTTGTGGACACCTTCCTTTTATTCCGGAGGATAGTTCCCTTGTTCAAGAGAACCCAGTTTTGAGAGAATGTATCATTGAAGGGCGTGAACGAGTTGAGAAATTGATTGTTTAAGGTTTGAGTTGTATAGGAGAATATAATTTGGGATCCTTTGGTTAGTCTTGTTAGTTGTACTTAATATGAGAGCCTAGTGAGTTGAGAAACACCTTGGGATTTATGTCTATTGAGAGCTTGTTTGTTATAGATGTTTGAGCATGGGTACTACCTTAGCACATAAGATGGAATGAACCAGAGCTACTTCATTTGAGAGTCTCGATGTTTCCTGTGGAGAATTAAAGAAATGATAGTTAGCACTAATCCTTGTAGGTCTTGAAAGGAATACAATAGGACATTGATGTTGCTTAATGGATTGGTATTGTACTTTGGAATTAGTTAGTTTGTTAAACCTTTTGAGTTGACCAAATCTAGTATGGAGTAGCCCTTGTTGACCTTTCGAAATTTGAGAACACGTGGTTGACCTTATTAATCATATCTGGATTTGGGAATTTTAGTGGAATGTTGTTCGATGTAGTTCGTGAGTTCAAGGATGTGATTCTAATTTATGGTATCGGAGACTAGAAGTATTAAGTGGTGAGATGATGGAGTAGACAAGATATGGTACTTGGGGATGACATAGTAAGTGAAGTTCAATGACGAGAATTGTAAAGGAGATACTTTGGGACATGGGTGGTAACAAATGAATTTGCGTGGTGAATTGATTTTGGCTCTTAGAACCAATTGAGTTGAGGAATACCTACCATTGTGGAGTCCTTGTTAGTCTTATAATTTGGTAGACTTTTGGGGCTTTGTTGAGCACCTTAGTGATGTAACCTTATCATATCGATCATAAGCTTTGATGAGTGTTTGGTAAGCAGTAACCCTTTCATTATGCTGCTTCTGTTCTCCTTTCCTTCTCTTTAACGATCATTGAACCCTGTTTTTATGCCAAAGTTTACGTGTCTTCTTCTTGCCCGAGATATCTTCTTAACTCGAATACCTCTTATTTTTGCCAACCGTTATCTTTACGGTCCGACTCCTTAGTTTCCTAGCTTGTCAGGCTCATGCACCCTTCGAAAATATTTTACCGTTCTCTATTCCGTTATCACCCCTTATCTCCTTAGTATAGTTGGTACCTTGTTGACCATGTTTACAGAGTTAGTGAGATGTGACTTGAGGATATAGGATTGACTAAGTAGTCGAGTTTGTGATTGGCTTCCATAATCACTTTGGAGATGAGGGTTTGATAATGTATATGTTACCGTGTGGGAAATGTTAAATGTGGGATTATTAGTTGGTTTTAGTGAGTAATATTGATTACTACTTGAGGTATGGTATGAGAGTGAGAGTAAGCTACATTATTGGGAGGTTTTAGCACTTGTTTTGGTAACTAGAAAGGGTAATGGTATGGTTGACACCAATTGTTAGGCTGAGGAACATAATTTCAATTTATGGTTTTAGGAACTCTGAGGTGATAAAGTGTTGTTACAATTAGGACCTTGTTCCTTGAGAATTTGATGGTAAGTAAGTTTAGGATATCAAATTTGAAAGAATACTCCTTGGGGATGTTGATGACCAGAATGGATTGGTGATGTGATTTGGTATTAGTTGGCTCTTGAGAGTTCTTGAGTTGAGAGAGACTTAGTCTTGAGAAGAATTTGTTAATCCTATAGTTTTATAGGCCTTGAGGTCGCATTGAGTACTTGAGATGATGGGACGGTGTTGTAGCTGAGTGTAGCTGAGTGTAGTTCCGCTTTTGGCAATTCTTAATAAGTAAAAGGATAGAGGAACGTGAGATCCTATTGATTTTTCGGATTTGGGGGTTGGTAACTACCTTGTTTTGAAATGAAAACCTTGTAGAATATTTGAGGAACCCATAGTTGACATTAGTTGGATATGAATATAACTTTGTTGGAAGCCTTGACCTTAGGCTTGTGAAAGTTGTTTTGGAATGTTATTGTAAATTTGGACCTTATATTTAATCCTTTGAGGAATCTTTCTATTGGAATTGGAATATTGTTGGGAGGTAGGATTGTGAATCTTAAGTAAACCGGTCTTCCTAATTCCGATCTCTAACAATTGTCATTCTTGCTATTCTGGTTTGTTCCGTTGTGTTCGCCTTTATGGAACTCATTTGACCTTTTGAGTAAAGCGTCTTGTTCGTTGACATCTTTATTGACTTCATCCAAAAATTCCACCTTTAAGAGTTCAATTCCTTCTTGTCTGTTGGGTGTGAGTTTCCTATCGCGACTAGCACTTCTCGTTCCCGAGTTGTTTTCCATCTTGCATAGGTTTTATATAGTTTGAGTAAACTTTTGGTTCATTTTTTCTTAATTTGGAGTGAAATCTACAAATTGACCTCTTTCTATAACATTTGAAAATGATTTCTCACTCTCTTTCAACCCTAGTGTTCAATTGGATACCTAAGCTATTTCTCGTTTTGTGTAATGATTCCTTTTTCTTACTCTTTTTCCGAGTTACTAAGCCGTGTTTAATCATAATTAGTAAAGATATTATTCTTATTATAGAACTTTAAACTAAAATTTTGAAAATACTTATATGATTTTTAATGGTTTTAACATTAATGAGTGTTTAATCTCGTTGTTGGAGACGTCCCAATAATGGGTTTTCTCATTTATTGGTGTAGAAATATTTTTATATCTTGATATGAATGTGGATGTTCTTGTCTGATCAACGAGAGTATCACCGTTTCATTGAAAAGATACCTATATTTTTCTTATGATTATATTATTAAGATATTGTATACTATAATTTCTCCTTCTAAGTTTCGAGGACGAAACTTTTTAAAAGGAGGGGTGATTGTAACACCCCGTAATTTCGAACCATTAATGTTTTGCGGAAGTAATTTATTAATCAAATAAAATTTGATATTAATGTATTTGAAGTAATAATAATTCAAAGAAATATAATTTTATTATATTTTGAAGAAAAGTATTTATTTTGATAGTTTCGAAATGTTTAAAAATAGTTTAAACCGTGTAAAAACTTTCATTTCGAAATAAGGGCATATCGGGAGGAAAATGACAATTCTATTGAAAATTGGGCAAACGATTTTGGAAATGGGTCGTATGAGTACTCCATTTTCTTGTAATCTCGTGTTTAAGAACTTTGGTCTTGTCGGAATTTGCGTTTGACAAGCGGTTCTAATTATTATCGAAACGAGCCAAAACCGACTCGTAAAATCCCGACTTAAACCCGCTCCTTTCCTTCCTCCTTTCCTTTCCCGCGGACACCTCCTTCCCCCTTCTTTTTTTCTGATTTTCTCACCTTCCTTTACATTCTTTATCTTTCCAAAACCAAAACACCATTAAAACTTAAGAATCCAAGCTAGTTTTCGCCATAATTTCTTCATTTCTTGACGGATTTTCACATAATTTATATTTTCGGAATCCTCTCTTCGAGATCTACCTCCAGGTATATTTTAATTTCAGTTTTCTTGAAGTTGTTTTAAGACGAATTTTGGCATAATTTCGGTATTTATACTTATTATTGTGTTTTTATTGTTTATTTAGGTGAAGAATTGGAAGACGAGTTTGGGGACTCGTATATTGTCGAAGATAGCGGCTAGTTGCTTGTTAGGGTTTGGTTTTTAAGGTGCTAATTGCTCATTTTCTAGCTTAAGGTAACATATTTCGAGTTACTCGACGAATAATCGTCACATTCTTTGTTGTTTTTGTATGTTTTGTGATTTTTGTTTGAATAGTAAATTTTCACATGATAAAATTGGATGCATGCATGTCTAATGCTTGTCTTTTGTTAGTTTTTGTTAGCATATTAGTTTAGGAACGATTAAGTAATGCTTAAAACGAGTTAAAATGAACAAAAATGGAAAAATGGAGGTGTATGGGTGGCGGCAGCAGGCCCGGCAGGCCCACGGCAGGCCCACGGCTGGCCCGGGTCAGCCCGTTGCTTGTTTCGCGGTCTTCCATGCAATATTTGTCATTTCGGGTTTATTAATGTCATAGTTAGTATGAGTTACATATGAGTACACTTTTGAATTAAATCATATTAGTAGTAAAAATTATGTTAAAGGTAAAAATTATGTTTATATTGGTAGTTGCACATGTTAGTATAGGTTATAAAATGAAATTGTAAAGAATAGGCTCAGAATGAATTATATAGCGATAATTGTAATGTTGGATGATTTTGCCGAAAACTGAGCCTTGGTCCCTTTGACTGATTCGATGTCGACAATTGTGTGATTGGTCGTCCCGCAATTTAACCCGCACTGTCGCAGTGGTCAGGGTTGCGGGTAAAAATTCGGTTGGATGAAATTTTGAATGAATTAGATAATAGGCCTTTTTCTTGTTTTAGGCCATTTATTATATTTTTATTTCACATGTGTAGTTAGTTGATTTAAGTAGCTTCTTATATTGTAGAAACGGCCCTAGATTCCCCGAAACCTTTAATATGGTTAATATTGTTAGAATTGGAAATTGGTATTGAATACTTATTGTTGGATTGTCTGCTGAATAGACATTTATATAGCCTTTCACATGATAGAATGTTAGCATTTATGTTGGTAAGTTGGACTCTTTGCCCTCTTATGGTTAAGTGGGTGTCTTACTTGTCTTGTGTGGTGTGGGCTAAAGTATTCAAGTCAGGACTAGTGGGACTAGGTCCTAGGTGAGTATTTCGGCCTTCATCATAGATAGGTCTTTATAGTCTTTGACGAGTATATGTTCACTGCTTAATAGCCTTTGTGTTCCTGACTTGGTGGGTTTATATCCAAGTTGGGGCATGACCTCGTTACTTATTTTGATAGTAAGTGGTCAGCTTAAGTACTAGCCAACCCTTTGGTGGACTCCTTAGGGTACTCACTTTGTTTTAGAAAAATTGTGGGTCTTGGGTGCGGTGGTGTGTATCCGCATGTCTAGGTCTGCGCAGATTTTAGGCTAGGGTTGTGTTGTGTCTTGGCCATGTTTTATTAATATTAACCGCTGAGCCAAGATACCGGTTCGATTACCTTCCCTACCTCGTGGTAAAAACTCGAGTTACAGAGTGACTATTGACCGTGCTAAGAACTTATGCCTGTCTTTGATATATTGCCCTTTCTTGTATGGTGACTTTATGAATTGTAATAGGTGAGATGTAAGCCGGTTACAATTGATAAAGTTTGGATTACTACTTGTTATATGTTTCACATGATAGTTTAGTTTGGTCAGTTTAGGGCTCACATGTTAGAATACTTGATAATTGAATTACTTATCATGTTGTTTACATGTTTCATCACATGTTACATTAAATATGACGTTTCGTGGCTGGGAGGACTCGAAGTTACTCCCCACTGAATTGTGGCTTTCGTGTTTGTATAAAATGCGATTGACAGGTACTTGATGCTTAGTTGGGGTTCACGGACGAGCTAGTTAGCAAGAGAACCTTGGACTTAGTTTGGTTTTTATTTTGTAGAAACCTTTAACTTTTGGTTTTGTATATATTTTAAAGGGACATATGTCTCCCTCTTCTATTTTGGTTTGTATCATTATATCCCCGTGTCTTTAGCGTGGTTATGTAAATAAGTTTATTAGCTTTTGCAGGTTTTTGGCACTTTTAAATTGGAGATGTTTGTGAATGGTTTAGGAAAATTTTAAAAATTACAGGTTTTGTCTAGTTGAACCAATTACAAACATATCCTGTCAGTTTTTCTGTAGATTTTACGTTTTTAATTATCGCTAAATTTAAGGGTGTCACAGTTTTCCAGAGTTTGAAGTTATCTCCTTTTTTCTGGCCTGACCCAGCGAAAATAAGGAGATAAGGGGCAATTGTTAGGCCTAGAAATCCACATATATTTCCGGATGACATTCCGCCCTAGCCTGACCATCAGGGTCTGACACCCCCATACTCCAAGTGCCTTACCAGGACCACTCAAGTATAAGAACGTCACCATCTCGGTTTCCCGAGGCAATGATAATAAAAAGACAATAACGAAACATAATTTAAATAGTAATAAAGTTTAAGTGATTACAATCCAAAACTGAACTGATGAACGTATAATACATGTTCTCCAAAAACCAAATGTCTAAAAACTAAACAAAATGTCTGACAACAGCAGAAGACTCTTCTAACTGCAAGTGATAACTCATCCCAGCTAGCCCATAAGCACCATATCAAACCTGCTCAACAACTGCTCACCATCCCCGAATGGATCACCGCAGGTTTATAAAACAAAGACAAGGTCAGTATTAATCACACAATTATAATCACAATAAGACAGAAATCAACACAGCTCAAATGTCACATCATCCCGAACTCCATCACCAACTCCTCAATACTGACTACACACTAAAGTGTGTAGCCCTGCCAGAGTACCCATCGCAACAGGTTACTCCTCGCCGCCAGTGGGGGACCGCAACCGTTCCCACCTAAGCCCCGCTCATCTCAATCGAGCGATAAACCCAAATCCATTAATGTGCACATCCCTTCTGTGGCGGGTTCCACAGAAGGCGAATAATGGGCGTGAAGCCACTCCCGCAAGTGACTCCACTCAGCTAGGGACGCACCCTGGAGAACACAGACAGATACAATCACAACAATCAACAACAACCAAATCCAACAACCGTCACAATATGAATATGATACTTTACAACAATCATAATCAACAATAAACCACATTATGTGACTAATACTGAGTAGGGAAAACCCTACCTGGAATGCAAACACAAGCAGACGATCTCAACAACTGAATCAAAACCTCTCCTCTACGAATCCTCCTCCTATCACATGATCACATAATTACTACTATCACAACTAACCATAAAAACCCCAAATTCCCAAATTAGGGTTTAAACAGAGTTAATTAAATGCTATAAAATTGTTATGTAGATCTTACCCTTGACGCAAGGATCACTAAGATGCAAAGAATGATGAAATCCGACCTCGTAAGCTCCGGGATTTGTCAATAACACGGATGATGCGAACAACGTAGTTTCAATCTCCTTTTTAAGTTTATTAGGCTTGTAAAAGTGTTTAGGGAAGAAGACGATATGAATTATATACTAATCCATGTTATTAACAAAACCCGTCAAAATAATACCCGTTAACCGACCTACTCGATCGAGTAACTAACGTACTCGATCGAGTAACTAACGTACTGGATCGAGTAACTAACATACTCGATCGAGTGCCACTTACTCGATCGAGTACCCAGGCTACTCGATCGAGTACCCTACAGGCAGAATACTGTTTCTAAAATAAAAACACCCTTACTCGACAGAGTAAGGCCCACTCGATAGAGTACCCAGAGACTCATAAAACCGTAGTATTACACAGGATGTCAGGACGTCAGACCACCAGGGTACCAGAAGACAGGCGCCAGCCATGGAGAGGACAACAGTCAAAATATAAGGACACTATTTGACCAATTCAAAGATGATATTATTGTCAATATTCAGATAATAATTAGAGCATTAATGTAGAAGATTTGGTAATAAAAGACATCAATTAAGAGAGTAATAAAGCGCATTAAAGAGCATTAATCCGAGTAATTAAGGAGGAATATTCAGCATTAAAGTAGAAGACCTGGCACCCGTTCAACATGGGCTATATAAGCAGCACTTGAAGATCATTTGTGGACACGCAACAACAACACATATATGAGCATACAATATTTTCTCACAATACTTAAGCTATTTACAATCATCTGTGCTAAATACTCAATAATATAGTGAAATCTTCGCCAGGCTTGGTGCCCGTGGTTTTTTTTCCCATTTAAGGGTTTTCCACGTACAAATTCCTTGTCTTATTATTGTTTATTTGTCTTACTGTACTTTTATAGTTTCGTACCCTGCCTTGCATATTCAGAGATAAGTTTTTAGCTAGTTAACCCTGCCTAGACCTTCCCTGACCTGATTTCGCTTCACGTAAGATCCATACAAAACACCGAGTTTTCTTCGGGTTTTGACCTTTTCATGTCGAGGTTCTGGAGTCCTAATTTGATACACGTGTTTTCTTCCAAGTCCTATTCTTTCTAATTCTGTTCTTAATCTCAAGTTTCCTTTTTCCGACATCGTATAATCGTAATCATGTAAACCTTCTGTAATTTTTCGTTTATTACTTACCCATATACATATAATCGGTTAAATAACTTCCACTCGAGTCTAATATCAATAATCGATCTTAAATTTACCAACGAATGATAAAAATCTTACGATTCTGACTTTACAACCAGAGCCCAGCTCAAGAACAGACGCAGGAAGTGTTGCCCCTCTTTCAGAGAACGCAGCAGATGTTGCGCCTTTGTGGGTTGGCTTCTGTCCTTGAACTCTTTCTCGCTTTGATGTAGCTCCTAATTACGGTTTAAATCGACTATTAATCGTTTTATCACCTAAAATCTGATGTATTTTCAAATTTTATTTTCAGTTTTCTCTTCCTTTTATTTTCCTCTTCGAAATCCTGTTTTGAGCGCGCTTTTGACGTAGATCAGAATAAAGCCTTGTCATCTTTTTTAATTTTAATTATTGTAATTCATTTATTGTAATTATTATTTATTATGTATGATTTAATTGTATGACATTCACATGTAATTAATCTAACTTCCAACTTCGACCGAATTGTTTGCTAAAACACGTGTTAACTGACATAGTCTAATATCACATGCTAGGATTAATCCATGTTTGTTGCATTCCAAGCATTACATAGACGATATATCAAATATAAACAACTTCTCTAATCATTAGTAGAGGCCGCTATCGAGGCGGGCGGGATTAGGTGTTCGAATTAAAGAGCTTCCTAATACGTACCCTCACCCTTACTCAGTTATCTCTGGATATCCGTATCCATTGGCATCTCGAGAGTCATTCTAGACATAGAATGCTAAGGTTAATGAGTTCTTAGTATTCATATCACTACTTTGTGTCTTGACATGGCACGAGGTATTCGAACGGTTCCAATTTTTCATAAAAATTGGCGGCGACTCCCTAAATGCAGGCTTATTCAACCTTTCACCGGTTTCAATGCCTCATAAATCGGTAATGGCCTACGACGTGCTTTAGCAAACCAAGGTTCCGTGGGAGAAGTGCCGCCGCCTCGAATCAAATGCGTGGGTGACCCATGTCCACAGTTTGGCGACTCCGCTGGGGATGATACACTTACGTGTTACCCAGGGTGAAACTTGAACAAGGTTAGGGAATAATTTATACGAGACAGTTGTCGATTTTCATTACTCGATCTTCTTAGGTCATTTCATTTGGTCTTCCTAGGCCCTAAACCAACCCATTTTAACAATCGTCCCGTCCGGACGGTCAAAATTCCTATCTGGGCCTAAAGATGGATAACGATTGACGTCAACCATACCGCTGTACATACTCATGTTTGTATCGAGAGCTTTCACTACTCGAGGAAATGGACTAGGAACCGACCTTACTCATGTTTCGTACGGACCTCTTCAAAGACCAGGGTTTGATTGCTTTGTATGGCACCCCCACCTTTTTAAGCCAAAATCCTTTAAATGCACTCAGCATACTGTTATAATGCCCATATGTATGATTGTATCATATACGTGATCACCATTTGTAAAAAAAGCCATGGCGAAATTTGAAAAATAAAAATCCATTTCAAAATGTAAATATTTTCGAAAATGGCCTAAAATACCGCAAAATTAGCCGAAACTCTGTCCATTTTTTTTAATCAAAATATTTTTTTCAAACCATGCAAATATAAATATATAAATTCAATTAGGCTAATTTAGAGTCAAAATTCAAACCGACCATGTCCTAGTCAGAACCCCGTCAGGTTATAAACCCGTCTTCCTTTACATTTTGTGTCTTTTCAAATTCAAGTCAAGTCCTAAGGCGTCATGCCGTCATTTTAGACCCCCTACCCCAATTCAGTTAGGATCTAAACATTTTCGACACCTCGAGTCACACGTTCTAATGACTTAGTGGGGCTCACCTTTTAAATCCATTTAAAGCCGTATTTTTAAAACCTCTCTAATGACACGTTTTGAGGCTCAACACACGAGTCTCAATGGGCCTCACATTTGAGTCTAAACTGCAGCCATCTTCTTAACACTTATAAGCACACCTCGGGTATCTACACTTATACCCGAGTCTAGAATCAACATGTGTCATCAATCCCGTCAATAAGGTCAACCATATAAGTGTCACTTCTTCAAATTCAACACTTGAGTCTAAAACTAAAGTCAAGCACCGTGAGTTCAAACGAGAGAAGTCGCTCACGACATTTCACGAATTCACAAGTCAAGTCTATATTTGTCGTCTTATCCTCGTGATTACTTGTCCCCCCCTGTGTTTGTTGCTTATTGCCTTAGTATGTGTGATCCCATGATGAATCGAGTTTTAATGCGCGTTATTTCTGTCGAGTAGGAATCCAACAAGTTCCGTCAGTCAGCGAAGTCACGAAAAGTGTCCAGACAAACCTTCAACGTGATATTCCTAATAAGGAGAACGCAACAAATGAACAACTTATTCTTAGTTCTTCTCATCCAGGAATCAAAATCAACAATGGCAACCTCATGGAGCCTTCGTCAAAGAAATCTAACAACTCTCCCAGGTCATTCACAAGTCTAGGTATACCTTATGCCCTGGCCTTAAAACAAATTATCCTCTCTTGGTCATTTTCAACCAATAGGGCCTACCCCAGATCCGGAAAAAAAGTCTAAGTTTTGGGATGGAAATTCGTATTGTGAATACCATAGAGGAAAAGGGCATGACACCGAGAGTTGCTACAAACTAAAAAATATCATCCAGGATAATGTCGAGGACGGTTTCCTAGAGCATTCGCTAACCTTGCCATCACTTATGAAGCAACGCTACAAATGCTAGTATCACAAGGCAAATTACACCTACTCGGTCCAACTCCAGACCCTGAAAACATACTGCCTTGATAGAACTGTAATGCATATTGCCAATATCATTGTGGTAGGGGACATGATACAGAAGCATGCTTTTGTTTGAAACATATGATCCAAGATATGATTGAAAGTGGGAAATTATCCCTCTCAACTTTTAGCCCACACGATAGCTTAGACAATCCTCATGTATATACCACTTATCAGGAAACTCTTCTTGACCTATATCCTTCCAATGTTCCCAATGATGAGGACGAGGTGCTCAAATGGATAAATTCTAAAAGTCAGAAGCTAGTTGCCGGAAGAGAAAATGTTCAAGCGTGGGCCGATGATTACAAGTCTGGATGTAAGATCGCGTCGAAGTCTGAGTCCGAGTCCGAGTCCTAGGCTTTTTATCCCATAATTTCTCTAGTATATTTCTTTGTGTCCGTTTCCATTTCTAGTGACAACCTGGGGGCTGTCCCACGAGTCACGTGTCTTCTCGAGTTAATGTAAATACATTCATTACTCATTGTAATAAAATTACAATTTTCAATCCACTAATTCTTCTTTTCCTTTACTTTTTCCCGTGACAACGAGAATTGATTTGAGACATTTTAAAACTTACAATAACGCATGTCAGTTGATGTGAGTGTACTTAAATGATGTTCCATTCCAAGTTGTAGAGGACCTAACACTCCACGTCCATTTTCCTTACCTATTCCGTGTCTGGCAATAGAAACCTTGCTATAACCCTAGTTTAGGACAAGCATATCTCAAAGAGATTCTAGGTTGAATCCAGGCTATCTCCCTTGTTAACGATCCATGACGGAAGGCAAGTTCATTCCCCACAATAAACAACCTGTTTACTAAAAGACCAACCCGTTTTACACCAAAGGTGCTAGTCTGATCCAAATCCATGGTAGCAAGCAAATCCAAGAGGATACGAGCCATGATCAAAGATAAAGGCTCAATCAAGTGAAATGACCCAAGATTAATATGCAAGGCCACAGTTATGCTTGTAATCCAAGTCGAAAGAACAAGGCTCAATCAGGCAACTAAAAGTCAAAATCAAAATTATCTTCGAAAAACCTGAATCAAGAATCTGAGCAAAATCCGTGATATAATCCAGACCAAGAATCTGAGTCTGAATCAAGAACGAGCCTGAAATAAATACTGAACATAATAATCAAAACATCGATGAAAATGGTCAGCTAGCACCCTCTGTAATAGCCGTCCCTTTGGGACCCGCTGACCAACGTCGACCGACCTTGGGGGCATGTGATAGCCTTTAGGAATGCGTGCAAGAGATGCCTTATATTATGATAAACTTTGGGGAAGAGTGGTACTCGATCGAGTAGCTTAGGTACTCGATCGAGTAGGGGCCACTCGATCGAGTAAGTCGGTTACTCGATCGAGTAGCGTCTTTACAGCGAGGGTTTATAATCGTGTTTTGATATAGTCGCAAATCATTTCTGCCTCATAATGCTAATTGGTTTTAACTTATAGCAAATTACTCATAATGAATGAAAATTTTATGTTTATGAGACAAGGAGCTTGGTGTGAGTAATAGGGAATATGTAGCTTTTTTTTTATATTTCTTATTATATTTCTTATTATATTATATTATATTATATTATATTATATTATATTATATTATATTATATTATATTATATTATATTATATTATATTATATTATATTATATTATATTATATTATATTATATTATAGTATATTATATTATATTATATTATATTATATTATATTATATTATATTATATTATATTATATTATATTATATTATATTATATTCTACTATAAAAACTTCATATATAAAAGTAATAGATAAAGATAATAATGAGAATATCAACCCAAGAAACTTCATATACTCTGTATATAAAGATTTCCTCACGTCTATACGCAATAAGTCCCTAATAGGTACTCCGTATATAAAGATTTCCTCACGTCTATATGCAATAAGTTCCCTAATAGTGTATAGAAAGATAAGTAAAGTCAATGATGAACAATATGTAAAGAGGGTGGTGATGTGATGTTTTTGTGGGGAATGAGCTTGCCTTCCGTCATTGATCATGAACAAGGAGATGTTCTGGTTTGTTATCTAGGTTCGTCGTAGAATCCCTTTGATAAAAGCTTGTCCTAAATAGGGTGCTAGTGAAAGGTTTCTATTGCCAGACATGGAATAGGTAAAGAGAATGGACACGGAGTTCCGAGTCCTCTGCTTACTCGGTACAGAACGTCACTCGAGTGTACTCACATTGAATTGGAACATATTGTTTGTTTTAAATCATTTCTCAAATCAATTCTCGTTGTCAA
Source organism: Silene latifolia (assembly GCF_048544455.1). Lineage (NCBI taxonomy): Eukaryota > Viridiplantae > Streptophyta > Magnoliopsida > Caryophyllales > Caryophyllaceae > Silene > Silene latifolia. Next base: position 15,224,958 of record NC_133527.1, on the reverse strand, counting down.
CGGGAAAAAAATAAAGAGGAGAATATATGATAGCTGGAAATTGTGCTTTTATTTAGATAAATAAGATGTTAGCACAGACTCGATGAATACATGTGCCTCATGGGGACAGCCCCCAGTTTGTCACTTAGGAATAAAAGGACAGACATTAGGATAGATATGAGAAAGCCTAAGAACCGGACTCGGACTCAGACTTAATCGTAGATACGAACTCCTAATCATCATGTTTCCTCCTCGAGGATCTCCTTTGCAGCATCTAGCGGCTTGAATGTTTGATCTTGAGCACTGACCCACTTGAGCACTTCACTCTCGTTGTTGGGGATGATATGAGGATAATAGTCCATGAGGCTTTTATCTCCTTGCATAAAGAGATGTTCATGAGGGTTATCTTCATCACTTGGTTGGCATAGGGATGAGACTATCAGTTCATAGTTGTCGATCATATTTTGAATAACATGTTTTAGTTTGAAGCATGTTTCCGTATCATGACCTTTTCCTTGATGATATTTGCAATAGGCATTGCCATCCCAGAAACGACTTTTCTTCTGTTCAGACGGGTCCGGAGTGGGCCCGATTGGTTGTAGCTTCCCTTCAGTCATAAGCTTTTGAAGAGCTGCGGCATAGGTTGTGTTGAGTCTAGTGAATGTCCTTTGATAACGTTCAACCTTGTTCTGGCTTGAGACATCCAGGAGGATTGTCTTGACTGAGAGGTGCAATTATGATTTTGCCAGCTTCGATCATATCTTCAATGGAATGCTTGAGTTTGAAGCAGGTTTCGGTGTCATATCCCTTGCCTTGATGGTATTGGCAATAAGCATTACCATCCCAGAATCGGGCTCTTTTGTGTTCAGGTTTGTCCGGAGTCGGACCAATGGGTTGGAGCATTCCTTCTGCAGCAAGTATCTCCAGAGCGGTGCTATATGTTATTCCCAGATCTGTGAATACCCTTTGATATGATTTACAACGCACCGCGGATGGCGAGCCTTACAACGCACCGCGGCTCGCGAGCCTTACAACGCACCGCGGCTGGCAAGCCTTACAACACACCGCGGCTGGCGAGCCCTCCTCACTTACGCACTGCAGCTGGCGAGCATTTATCTGCAACCATGCAAGGACATATCCGAAGATGCCTCAGGTATGACTCCTTCTTATCGCTGGCGAGCCTTCGTACGTAGTCTAACGGACTTTAAACGACCCGCACGGACAGTCGACACACTCAAAAATGTTCCCGGCGATAGGTCGTTGACTCGTACCCTCGGCGTCGCCCTTCCCGACGGCAGGTCCTTGGCCCGAATCCTTTCAAGCCGCCTCGACGTCGCTTGGGTCTTCAGGTTGTAATCTTCGATTGACCTGGGGACTCTACTTTGACTTTCGCCCTGTCCAAGCCTTAGTCAAAGTGGGGGCTCTGTAGATACCCAGTATCTGCTGAGACTCCAACAAACACCCGATGATTATCGGACTACAATGGGATCGCAGCGTTTGATCGACAGTTTGTGTACAACTTTACGTCGAAAAACTTAAAACGATTTCGAAAACAAAACATTTCAAAACATTTCAAAAATACCTGGAGTGTTTAATGCACGGCGACGGAGTCACAATGACACTAACTAGAGTCAAAACCGACACCGGACCAAAAACCGACTCGAGAATTCAAATCTCGACTCCAACAACGAGTCAAACCGAGTCAACCACAAAAAAAAAATATCTTCAAGCCTTCTACCTTAAGTTTTCCCGGATTCATGAATGGTCAAGTACCAAACATGTGACTACAAAACCTAGGATAGAACAAATCATGATTGCGTTTGTTGTGATAGCGACAACACAACTCGAAGTGCCGAGATTTGGCTCGCGCCTCTTTGAGCAGCCAGGTGGCCACGTCGCTCAAAACTCACACAACCACTCATTCTCCTATAAATACCCCTCAAATGTCGCCCATTTGAGAGTTACGCGAGTGTCCGCCCCTCTTTTCTCCCTTAAAATTCTCGACTCGACTTCTAAAGTCACAATCCGACGCGTGTTTACGACCTACCGATCGTAAACATGAGCCGTTCCTGGCGGGAGGTTTGAGGTGTCAGGAGAAAACACATGTTGACAGGGACAAGTCAACAGCGGGAATCCTGGGGAAGCCTTAAAGAGGCGCGAGCATCTTGGCGATGGAAGTCGGCTCTCCTCTTTTTCTTAAAAATGCGCTGATCATTTTGTATAAATAGGGACGTTTGCGCTTCATTGTTTCAGCATCCGAAACATAAAAAAACATCTCTACAAAACCTCCTTTTCTTCCACAAAAATATTTCATGGATGCTTTTGAGAATGCATTGCGACAATGGTGCCGGGATTTGTCGCCTCCCGAAAGGTATCAACTCGATTGCATGGGAGTTGGTCAATTGTTGGTGCTTCTTCAAGTCAAGGTGCAACCTTCGTTTCTTGAAGCATGCTCTCAGTTTTGGGATTCGAAACATCATGTTTTCGTTTTCCCGAAAGGTGAAATTTGTCCTCTTGCCGAAGAAGTTGGAGTCATTGGTGGGTGGCCGGGTTATGCTCCGGTGCTTCCTCCGACTCGGTTGTGCTACAAGGAGAAATTCCGTTCCATGTTGGGCTTATCAACAAGTCAAGTCAACTTTCTTCTTGCCCCACATGGTGTGGATATGTTGGCTCTTATCAACATCTTCTCGAATCGGTTAGATGCTAATGTCTCGGAGGTTGCTAGGAGAAGGGCCCTTGCATTTTGCCTTGTCCATGTGTACCTCTTTGTTGATGTCTTGAAGAAGGAGGGGCCAAGATGCCATGGTAGAATGACCCTTATCCATGTGATTGAGCAAATAGAGCACGGTAGAGATCCATCGTGGTTGGTGCGTGGAGAGATTATCCAAGCTTTGGACAATAAAGGCTCTTGTGGAGAAGCTCCCTCTTTTGGATCGCCAAGGATCCTCAAAGTGTGGCTATTGGAGAGGCTAAGGTATGTAGAGCCTCCGGTTAATCCTTCTTCTTACTCCTTCCGTCACCTTACCATGAGGAAGAAGTTGTACCCGGATAGTTTTGCTTCCACCGAGGCGTATTGCGCCGCAAGGTTGGCGGAGGAGGGTGGTTCTCATATCCGTTAGTTGGTGCCGTGGTGGCACTTGAGGTCCTTCACGGGGTTGCCCGCTTTGGGTGCTAGTCCTCATTCCTTGATGTTGGTGGGTTTGAAGGTTGTTTCCTTCATTTATCCCGAAAGGCTCATGAGGCAAATGGGGCGTCAACAAAAGGTGCCCTCTCAAGATACCCTTAACCAAGAGAATGTTTTACGGAACTCCGAGCTTGTGGAATTCTTCGAAAGGTGGTGGGCCACTCGGCCGCTTTGGGAGGTTCCAAACCCCGTTGTCACGACATGGGTGACTCCTGCTTATGTCAAATGGTCACGTGCTCCGTCCTTGGAAGAGAGATCCAAATTCCGTAAGGACGAGGTTGTCGATTTGAAGTACCGAGAGGTTGGCAAGGCCAACCGTGCCTTCTTCGAGGAGTATGTTGATGGAGCTACCCCCAATGTCATGAGACCACCGAAGAGGAGGAGTTCCGGTCCCAAGAGTATGGTGGGCCGTGCCTTGGCTCGTCTTGTGTCGAACATGGGGTCTTGTGCTAGACCGGAGGCCGTCGCTGTCTTAGATCCGTTGAGGATCCGTTCCGAGGAGGAAGTCCATGTTAGGCGGGCCAACAAGAAGAACAAGGGGAAGATGTACCCCGAGGGAAAAGGCAAGGGTAGAATGGAAGAGTGAAGACCCCCATTACCCGTTTTATTACTATGTTGTAGTAATGTTGTAGGTTTTTATTATGTTGTACTAGCTAGTTGTTGTGTGTTTTGTGCTAGTTTTACTATGTGAGGTGTGTTATTTAACACCTTAGCTTTGACAAGTTGTAGACTCGTCGAGCTGTATTTGTTCAAATTGTAATCCCTCCCATTATTAATTAAATAAGAGGATTGCTCGTGTCGGAAATTGTGAACGCCTGTTTCTTCCGTCCGTTTGGTAAAGGCAATTCGATTTGAATCGCCCTAAACGTTTGCACTTGGGAAAGTGGTATTTTGTGGAAAGGGAGAAAGGCTCATTTTTGTATTTTTGTGGGAAAGGGAATGGTTTTCCCTTTTTTTTTTTGATGGGGATTTTTGATTGTGGGGATGGTTGTATCCTTCTTGTGCAAGAAAGGACTGCCTACGTATCCACCTGAAGAGGTGAAATCAAACCATGATCGTAGTTCGAAATGTCTTGTGAATTTGAATTGGGTTTTGTGGTTGTATCCCTCAAGCATAAGATGGATTGCCTACGTATTCACCTGAAGAGGTGAAATCAAACCATGCTCGTAGTTCAGGGGTTCGATTGTTGTAGTGCAAATGGACGTTGCCTTTGACGGATCAAAGGACCTTCGAAACGGGCAAGGTGCCGCAGCTTAGACTCGATAAAACATGCAATTTCAAATCAGAACATATTGAGGAACTTGACTTGAAAAGGGTTGAGGTTGGTGCTAGTTGCGAAACTAGGCTAGGTTGTTTGTTGATAGGGTTCAAGGGTAGTATTTCTTGAGTTGGTCTAGGTTGGTCGGGTTTGTAAAGTCCTCTCCATCTAGGTCACTCAGTCTCACTGCGCCCCCCGAAAGTATTTTCTTGACTAGGTATGGCCCGGCCCAGTTGGGTTTGAATTTTCCCCTCGGATCGACGGGTAATGGTGCTCGGACTGACTTGAGGACCAAGTCGCCCTCCCGGATGTTTTGGGGTTTGACCTTCTTGTTGAATGCACGTTGTATACGTCGTTGGTATAGCTGGACGTTGTGCAAGGCGTTGAGTCGCCGTTCATCTAGAAGAGTGAGCTGTTCGTACCTTCGACGGTGCCATTCTGCCTCTGGGACTTGACTCACTAGTAGGATGCGTAGAGATGGGACCTCTAACTCTACCGGTTGAACCGGCTCCATACCGTATGCTAGGTAGAAGGGTGTGGCGCCTGTCGGTGTTTGAATGGAGGTTCGGTATCCCCAGAGTGCGAATGGGAGTTTGCTCGGCCAATCGCGGTAGTTGTCTTGTATTTTCTTGATGATGGTAACAAGAGTTTTGTTCGCTGCCTCCACCGCTCCGTTGGTTTGGAGATGGTAGGGGGATGATCGATGTCGTTTGATCTTGTATTTGTCCAGCAAAGCATGAGTTTCCGCCCGGAAGTGAGAGCCTTGATCGCTGATGATTTCATGGGGTACCTCATATCGGCAGATGATGTTGTTTTGAATGAACTTGGCCACTTGTTTGGCGGTCAAGACTGCATATGACTGTGCTTCCACCCATTTGGTGAAGTAGTCGATGGCGATGAGGACGAAGCAATGCCCCTTGGTGCCTATCGGGTTGACTTTCCCGATGATGTCGATGCCCCAGGTTGAGAAAGGCCAGGGTGACGTCATGGTGTATAAAAGGGATGGTGGTATATGTTGTATGTTGGCGAAGATTTGGCAATTGTGGCAATGTTTGACATAGTTACGGCAATCGGCTTCCATGGTTGTCCAGTAGTAACCTAGCCCCATGATTTTCCGTGTAAGCATCATTGCACTCATGTGAGGGCCACATTCTCCGTCGTGGACCTCTCCCATGACTTTTTTGGCTTTGTGATGGTCAAAGCAAAGGAGGAGAATTCCTTGGGGTGTTCTTTTGTAGAGTTGATTTTGGTTTATCACGAATTGTGATGCAAGTAAACGGATGGCTCTTTGTCCTCTTTGATCAGAGTTGGGAGGGAATTCGTTTTTGGTTTTATAATTGAGGATGGCTTGGTACCACGGTTCCTCATGGCTTTCCTCGTCGTCGACAATGGCACAAATATGAGCTGGCTCGCTCCTTCTCTCGACACATAGGGGCATCGATGTCATGTCGTCAGGTATGTTGACGAGCGCGACAAGTTTTGCCAAGGCATCAGCAAATTGATTTTCCTCTCGCGGCAAGTGGAAGTAGTCGATTTGGTCGAAGAACCCGGCCTCTTGATTGATCTTTGCTCGGTAGGGAGCTAAGTTGTCAGATCGGATTTTCCATGATCCGGATACCTGATTGATGATGAGTGAGGAATCGCCATGGACCCTCAGTCTCTTGATGCCAAGTGTGATGGCTGCTTGTAGGCCGATGAGACATGCTTCATATTCAGCGGCATTGTTGGTGACGGCGAAGTCTAGCTTGACCGAGATCGGAACATGTTCTCCCTCTGGTGATATTAGAAGGATCCCTACCCCGAAGCCTCTCAGATTAGATGTGCCATCAAAGTATAGGTCCCATGCGTCGGAGTCGGCACAAAGGATGTCTTCGTCAGGAACTGACCATTTGTCGGTCGCTAGATCCTCGTCGACGGGATTTTCTGTTAGGAAATCGGCGACCGCTCTTCCCTTGATAACCTTGAGAGGTACGAACATGAGGTCAAACTCGGACAGCATGAGTGTCCATCTAGACAGCCTTCCGTTTAGTACGGGTTTTTCGAAGATGTATTTGACTGGGTCCATCTTGGAGTAGATGTGGACCGAGTAGCTGAGCATGTAATGCCGCAGCTTCTTTGTTGACCATACTAGGGCAAGGCATGTCTTTTCCAGCTGGGTATACCTCGTCTCGCATCCAATGAACTTTTTGCTGATGTAGTAGATGGCTCGCTCCTCGTTGCCAACTGTTTGTGCTAGCATTGCTCCCATGGCTGTGTTGGTTACAGTCAGGTATAGGGACAGAGGAATCCTCGGTTGAGGTGGCATGAGGACAGGAGGTTTGGATAGGATCTCCTTTATCCTGTCGAACGCCTTTTGACAGTCGTCGTCCCAATCGGTGTGATCGGAGGCGCGAAGCTTCTTGAATATCGGTTCACAGATCATAGTGAGCTTGGCGATGAACCGGCTGATGTATTGGACCTGACCGAGAAATCCCCGAATCTCCTTCTCGTTCTTAGGCCGAGGCATTTGTTGAAGGGCTTTGATTTTGGTTGGATCAATCTCAATACCTCTATTACTGATGACATGTCCCAAGAGTTTTCCGTAGGTGACCCCGAATGCACACTTCTGAGGATTTAGTCTCATGTTATATTTCCGCAGACGAGCGAAGAATTTCCGGAGGGCATTGATGTGGCCGTCCCGTTCCTTTGATTTGACGATCATGTCATCGACATATACCTCTACCTCCTTGTGCATCATATCATGTAGAAGAGTGGTAGCGGTTCTTTGATAGGTCGCTCCGGCGTTGATGAGGCCGAAGGGCATGACCGTGTAGCAATATGCCCCCCACTGTGTGGTGAACGCAGTTTTGTGCATGTCTTCCTCAGCCATTTTAATCTGGTTGTACCCGGCATACTCGTCCATGAATGATAGGAGAGCATGTTCGGCGGTGTTGTCTACCAGAATGTCAACATGTGGCAAAGGGAAGTCGTCCTTTGGACTTGCCTTGTTCAGATCCCTGAAGTCGACGCAAACCCGAATTCATCCATCCTTCTTTGGTACCGGCACAATGTTGGCCACCCAGTCAGAGTATTCAGACACTTTGATGAACCCACCTTGAACTCGTTTGTCCGCCTCTTCTTTGATTTTTAAGGCCCACTCGGACGTATCCGGCGTAGCTTCATTTCACGAGTTTAGCCCGGTTTGATGGGTATCCGGTGCTCTGCAATTTCTCACAATCCTGCATGTCTCTCGTAAGACCAAAGCGAACACGTCCTTGTATTCGTTGAGGAGGTCAATGAATCGCTGTCTTCTTTACGAGGGGTCCAGGGTTGTCCCTATCCTAAGTTCTTGAGGTGTATTGTCGGTTCCTACGTTAATAGGCTCGGTTTCCTCAATGATGGGGGTTCTGGTTTCCCGTTTGTCAAGTTATTTGGCTAAGTGAGGTGGGTAGTTACTTATGTCAAATTCCTCATGATCATTCAGAATTGCATTGCAGTTAAAATGAGACGAGTCATTAGCAAACTTAGCGTTCATTAAGTTGACACGAGCGAAAAGCTCGGAGAGGACAGACATCTCGTGGTCAGTCAGAGGCGACACAACAGAGGAAGTGGCCCCTAGAACAGGCTCCAGGTTGTCACCTTTCATTGGAGTGGGGGTGACTTTAGTAGACTCAGCCTCTGAATCAGCCACGATTTTGTGATAAAAAAGTGGGAAGGGGACCTTGACTGGGACTTCCGGAGTGTTAGGAGCTATAACAGACTCTGAATCCGACTCAGACTCAGATCCTTCTTCACTTTCCTTCTTGAACATAGGGCCTTCTCCAGTTGTGATCTTGAGAATGCGGCCTTGGCGATCAGTCCACTTGATGGTCTTCCTCCAGCCCTGGGTAGCTTTCTCCAGGTCAGTATCGGAGATCAAGGCAGTTGGATCAAACTGATTGTCTTTCAGGGCGATGTTGATGATGTCCTCATAGTCGAGGCATTTGATGTTATCCTCCCCAAAGAGTAGTGTGACAGCTTGTCCGTCGAGGCATGGTGACGGTTTGGACTCAGTTGATGCAGCTTCGATGTTGTCGGGAATAAAGTAGCAGTCCTGGAAGACTTCCACTCCCGGGTATCTAGCCTTCGCCACAGAGTCATAGATAGGCTCCGGAAAGCCGTGGTAGAGTTCAGACTCTCCCTCGGGGACAAAGTATCCGTTGAGAGTCAGGTGGTAGGGACGGAGAATGACTCCGTGCTTCTTGCGTTTTCGGATTAGGAGGTTCATCTCCTGGATGTCCTTATTAGTAGGCTCGTATCCCAGTCCAAACGGAATGCTAGGGACCTTGGCTTGCTTCAAGGGAGGCAATGAGTCCTTTAGCGGATTCAGCGCCAAACCTGGGAAATAACGCTGACGCATCATGATACGGTTGATCGTGAGGCTGGCGAATGGGTCACATTCAGAGGTTGTTAGTTCATCAGTTATGGCGTTCACGGCTTGGAAACCCTACATTTCATTGTCGTCCTCCTTAATGGCTTGGGAGGCTATCCCTCTTCTCATAACTGCTTTGATTGGGGAAGCGGGGATCGTGATCGTTTTCCCGTTAAAGGGGACCCTGATATTTTGGTGAAGCGTTGATGTGACTACCTTGACGGCGTGAATCCAGGGACGTCCCAGGAGCATGTTGAAGGATGCATCGATGTCGACCACTTGGAAACTGGTTTGTCTTTCTAGTGGCCCGGTTGCGACGGCTAGAGTGATAAGCCATGCGACCTTACGACGAGTGCCGTCGTAGGCGCATACTCCTTGATTTGTTGGGATTAAATCAGATTCCTTAATACCCAACCTGTGGGCGGTTTTGAGAGGAATGACATTCACGGCGGAACCGTCATCCACGAGGACCATTGGTATGTTCTTCTGGAGGCATTGCACAGTGATGTACAGGGCCATGTTGTGACTGGACCCGAACGGAGGGATATCTTCGTAGGAGAAGACTATCGGGTTAATTAGATCAGGAGCGTCCCTTGTCATGTGAGCCACTGTTTCCTCTGAGGAAGAGGTGGAGGGCACCGTTAACTTTCCCAAGGCCTGCAGCAAGGCTTGTTGATGTTCAAAAGACGTTGCGATCAGTTGCCAAATTGAGATCTCGGCTTTTCCTTTCTGGAGCTGTTTCGGGATTGAGTTCTCGGGAGCCTTTGGTTGAGTGTCCACCTCTGGGACGATTTGGTCATTCGTTGTTGGAACGACCGCTGGGTTGCTCGGATTCTGATAGGGACGTCCGGACCGGGTGAGATGTCCGATTTCCTTCGTCCGCTTCTCCTTTCCTGGGACGACATAAATATCCTCAACATCATCCCGCCATATGCCGTTAATTTCAGGGTCTCGAGGATACCTTGGAGGGGTATTCCTCGGTGGGTAGTTCTTGTGGGGAATATTTTTGTGAGGGCGATTTTTGTGAGGGTAGTTATTTTGAGGGTAGTTATTTTGAGGGTAATTCTCATGAAGGTGGTTATTTTGAAGGTGATTTTCGTGAGGTCTGTGCCAGAATGGTCGCGGGAGCAATCCATCCTGGGGTGGGTAGTTTTGAATGTTTGGGGAATTCTCCCTCGGACGTGGTGCCGGGGGATTGAAGATGAGTCGACGGTAGGCGTCGTTGAGTCGGGTGATTCTCTCAGAATGGCTGGCAATGGTCTCCTCAACTTGTTGGAACATTGTGAGCATAGTGGAAGCACTAAACACAAACACTCCGTCCGAAGGATCTCTTTCCAAAGCATTCACCTCGTCGTCCACTGGTAGGATGAGATGAGAGCAGTCCAGGGTTGGCTCATCGTCAAAGATGGCATGAATTCCCAGGGGATTCGTCTTGTTGTTTGGTTTAGTTGGCGGGGGTAAAGGCAAATCTCCCTTCTCAATCATGTCTTAGGGGAGGTGCTTGAGCTTGAAGCAGTTTTCGGTATCATGCCCTTTCCCTCGATGATATTGACAGTAGGCACTGGGGTTCCAGAATCGGGACTTCTTAGCGTCCGTCGGATCCGGGGTGGGTCCGATCGGTTGTAGCTTCCCTTGGTCCATAAGTCTTTTCAGGGCATTCGCATAAGTCGACCCTATGTTGGTGAACACTCTCTGGGGGCGTTCGAATTTCTTAGCAGATGGTTCGACGAGGTTGACCTCATCAATCTTGTTTGTCTGACCGTAAGGGCGTTATCCGGTTGAGGTAGATCCCTGGTAACCCCTACCGGTGGTCTTTGCTAAGACATCCTTTCGGAGGTCGTCCTCGATACGCGTTCCCAGAATCTGCAGATCTTGAAAAGTTTTGATATTTTGATACCTCAGCAGGTTGGCGTAAATTGAGCGGAGGTTGTTGACAAATTTTTCCACCAGAGCTGATTTACTCTGTTTACTGATCAACTGAGTACTCACCCTCCTCCAACGGGTTAGGAACTCAGTGAACCCTTCCTTGTCGTTTTGAGTTAGTACCTCGAGAGTACGGGTACTGGCCTGAATCTCGACATTGTCGGCATACTATTTAGTGAACTCGACTGCGATATCATCCCAGGTGGTGAGGTTTTTCGGGTCCAAGGAGTAGTACCATTGGCGAGGAATTGGCTCCAAAGAGGATGGGAAGATCCTGGTAAAAAGTTCCTGTTTGACCCCCTTAATGGCCATGTAGTCCTTGAAAGCACGGATGTGGTTTAGTGGGTCCTCCACTCCTTTGAACTTAGGCACATCAGTCAGGGTGAAGTTGTCAGGTAACTGGTCCACAACAGGTTCGAACCTTCGGTTATTTTCAAGGTGGATGTTGTTACCCCGGGCTAGGAGTTGTTCTTCCAAAAGTTTCAGCCTCTTCTCAGTCTCAGTCAGAGGTGGGGTATTTTGTTCCCCAATTTCCTTGTTTTCCAGGGCGTCAATACGGGTCTCGACGCGATCTAGGGTGACCTTAAGAGCGGTGAGTAGGCTGGCTAATTGATCAGTTGTGACATCTCTGTTGTTATCATTGTTGTTGTTGGACGAAGCTGAAGACGGGGCCATGGCTCTGAGGCAGAAAAACAGCTCACGTTACAACTCAATCCGACACGGCTCCAAGACTAAACGCAGACAACATAGAGGACAAGACCAAGATCGACTCAACAAGACGGAGTGACTGTGTGTGGTCCCTCGGTGCCGACTCGATTTATGACGTGACGGTGTTTGACCGAACCTTTGACACGGGTCCAAACATGACGGCGTGACGCCATTGGACGGGTCTCGTGGTGAGACGACTCATAAGTAAAGACCCATAAGTACGTTTGCTTTGACTCGATAGACACGAGGCAGAATTGGAATGGTGGACTGAAGTTTTCGAAAATAGAAATTTTCAAAAACATTCATTTGTCGCTTTAATGGGCGGCTTCCGAAGATAGAAATCTCCGCAAGTCGATCAGTTGAAAAGGGTTGTCTCAAGTTTGTTTGCAAAAGACGGTTTGGGTTTGAGTCGGCTCGGAAAACGGTGTGTTGCTTCCCAAGACGGTTTTGAAATTCAAAATTGTATGTTTTGAAAATCGAGTTTGAAATGTTTGAAAAGGTCTCGGGGACGGTGCATGGTCCTCGGGATCCCGAAAGTGTCTCGAGAAAAAGGGCGTGTGCTTTTCTCGGGTTTTGAAAGAGCCATTGTCGGCGCGAAATGGGTTAAAATCCGTGTCTAGACGCAACGATTATAACGGAGTAAAAAGGTGATTTGAAATGGTTATACAAAACTGGTTATGAAAATCGTCATTACGACGGCCTAGAAAGGCGATTTGAAATGGTTATACAAAACCGGGTTTGAAAATCGTCATTACGACGGCCTAGAAAGGCGTGTTGAAATGGTTATACAAAACCAGGTTTGAAAATCGTCATTACGACGGCCTAGAAAGGCGTGTAACGGTCGGCGAAAGACCGAGGTTTGAAATGGCCATTATAACGGCGCGAAAAGGTATTTTGAAAGTTTGTAAAATGACACGGAAGGACTTATGATCAAGTAGCACATAAGCACTCACAGTTTCATTATATTATGCATCATGCTGCCACGGGTTTTGGCTTAAAAGGGTGGGTTACACACCAAGCAATCAAACCCCGATTTGCGAGAGGGATACCAATCCAAACAAAATGTGTAAGGAGGGTGCCCTAGCCTCGTGCTTGAAAGTGATGAAAGCTCTTTGACGAAACAGAAATGTGTAACGTCAATGGTATGCTTGACTCAATAGGGATTCGAACCGCGGGGATGAGAAAACTCACGCCGACGAGACGAGCCAATTGGTCGATAAAGGTTAGGTTGTGGGCCCGGACAAGGAACCCGACCGTGACCGTAATGCATTCCAGCCAAGACCTCGTTCGAGTCTCACCATCTAGGGATCACAAAGACGTAAGTGTCCTAGTTCTCCCCAGCGGAGTCGCCAATCTATGGACATGGCCCACCTGCGTATGCACAGCCGATCTGTGGACAATGGCAGCGGTTTTTTTGAAAGCCACGCTCGGCGGCGTAAAGGTGCTTTCGACCGGATCGCTTTAGATCGGTCGGTTTCGTCTCGGTAAGGGTCTCGAAACGATTGGAGATGTTCGGAGTCGCCACCAAGCATTTGTGGGATGCCAGGAACCCGTTCGAATTCCACTTTATACCTCGGTCAAATCGAAGCACAAAGCAGCGTTTTGACATAGGTACTAAAGATAAGGAAATCGTCCCTCTTTAGCATCCTATCTCTAGAATGACTCTCGTTCGCCCTGGATAAGGTCGTCCACTATCCAAAGTTTCCGAGTAAGAGGTGAAGGTACGTATTGGGAAGCCCTTTAATCAGACACCCAATCCCGCCCGCGTTTAGCGGCCTCTACTGATCGATCTTGGTTGGTTGAATGTAGAAGTTGATAGAACGGTTTAAATGCATGAATGCGCATCCAATGATTTAAACCTAACATGTGAGCTTTCTAAGTCGGTTGATTTAATCCAAGTATCAAGTATAAGATGTCGAGTTGGATTAATGATTGATTTGCATGCAAGACGGAAATTAAACATCCATTTACCATATAAGGTTTAGGGTGCATAACATGATCCATTTGTCTTAGTAAGGCATTTTGCAAGTAAGGTTTTGAATAATCAGAATAGTCACCTGATCCGTCCTATATCCGAGTTAACCGGAGTCGGGATCGTCCTAGACTAATGCGGGAAGGGAACAGGCCCTGTACCAGACGGCTATAAGAGGCACGAGCCAGCCGGCGGTGTAAGGGGTCTCCCTCTGGTTTTGAAAATGAGAAAGAAAAGGCCTGCTTGAGGCGCGGGTTAGCCAACGGTTGTTTGCCGTGTTCTGACTGTTTAGAAAACGTTATAAAACGTGTTGGAAATGGGTATTCGAACCCGGTTTGGTTTGAAGGGGTCGTTTTAGACCGCATTGGTTGATTTGAAGAACTAGACTCGAACAATCATCATTGTTTGATAATATTCGGTTTCGGGTTCGGTTTGACAAGCTTGACATGAATAGTTTTGAAAATGATTATGGACTAATTGTTTTAAGTCCATTTTGAATGTAATTAGTCGGTACTCATCATCGTACCCGGGTTAAAATCCGGCATGGTATGTAGAACCAAGGATGACTTTGTGTTGGTGACTAATATGCATGTTTTGCAAATGTAAAGAAATTAAATAAAAGGCTTTAAAATACCTCTTAAATATCATTAACTAAATATTATCACCGAAACACGGATTTAACCGTCATGGTATGAAGAACCAAGGGTGAAAAATGTTTTATGGTTAAAATGAACAAGATAAAATGTAGATAATTCGAAAATACTTGAAATGGTAAAAAACCGATTACAAATATGAAAGTGAATTAAAAGGAAATGACGAGAACAAACACGGTTGATCTCTGGTCTGAGTACCCTATTTAGGCGCGAGCCAGTAGGCGACCTAAGGGACTTCTGCCTCAGACCAAAAATCAGTTTTGGCTCGTTTATTCCATGTTTTGGTTCATGTTAGGCATGTTTTAGCATGTTAAAGTCATGGAACGAATGAAAACACAATAAAAGAGGATTTTTACACCCTCATACTTACATGTTTGGTTGTGGCGAGTGACCGACGTAAGTGTAACAACTTGTTTGATAGGAAAAAACTCGGTTTAAAACCGTTTTGGTAAGTAAAAGAGTGTTTTAAAGGTTTAGTGATGGTGTAGTGGTCAAAGTGGTCGGACAAGTAGTTTAATGCACGATGACGCTACCAAACAATGTGTAAGGCTCGTGTTTACGATCGGTAGGTCATAAACACCCGTCGGATTGTGACTTTAGAAGTCGAGTTGAGAATTTTAAGGGAGAAAAGAGGGGGCGGACACTGGCGTAACTCTCAAATGGGCGACATTTGAGGGGTATTTATAGGAGAATGATTGGTTGTTTGAGTTTTGAGCGACGTGGCCACCTGGCTGCTCAAAGAGGCGCGAGCCAAATCGCGGCACTTCGAGTTGTGTTGTCGCTATCACAACAAACGCAATCATGATTTGTTTTATCCTAGGTTTTGTAGTCACATGTTTGGTACTTGACCATTCATGAATCCGGGAAAACTTAAGGTAGAAGGCTTGAAGATATTTTGTTTTTGTGGTTGACTCGGTTTGACTCGTTGTTGGAGTCGGGATTTGAATTCTCGAGTCGGTTTTTGGTCCGGTGTCGGTTTTGACTCTAGTTAGTGTCATTATGAATCCGTCGCCGTGCATTAAACACTCCAGGTATTTTTGAAATGTTTTGAAATGTTTTGTTTTCGAAATCCTTTTAAGTTTTCCGACGTAAAGTTGTACACAAAATGTCGATCAAACGCTGCGATCCCAAAACATGTTGTAGTCCGATAATCATCGGGTGTTTGTTGGAGTCTTAGCAGATACTGGGTATCGACAGAGCCCCCACTTTGACTGAGGCTTGGACAGGGCGATAGTCAAAGTAGAGTCCCCAGGTCAATCGAAGATTACAACCTGAAGACCCAAGCGACGTCGAGGCGGCTCGAAAGGATTCGGGCCAAGGACCTGCCGTCGGGAAGGGCGACGCCGAGGCGACTCGAGGGTATGAGTCAAGGACCTGTCGTCAGGAACATTTTAGAGTCTGTCGACTGTCCGTGCGGGTCGTTTAAAGTCCGTTAGACTACGTACGAAGGCTCGCCAGCCATAAGAAGGAGTCATACCTTAGGCATCTTCGGATATGTCCTTGCATGGTTGCGGATAAATGCTCGCCAGCTACGGTGCGTACTTGAGGAGGGCTCGCCAGCCGCGGTGCGTTGTAAGGCTCGCCAGCAGCGGTGTGTTGTAAGGCTCGCCAGCCGCGGTGCATTGTAAGGCTCACCAGCCGCGGTGCGTTGTAAGGCTCGCCAGCCGCAGTGCGTTGTAAGGCTCGCCAGCCGGTGATATGGTCGGTTAATGGACCATGAGAGTAGCCGCGTCAAATGGGCTTGCTTTGAAAAGTTGCGAACTCATGATGTCGCTGTGGAAATAGTGAGTATGGATCCTCACCATCACCGTTTTTTTCTGGAGTGAGCGGGTTCCGCGAGGAAGCCCCCTGCTGGCATTTGAAGAAATAGTGAATTTGGAATTTTCACCATTCGGTTTGAATTTGTAGTGGCGGTTTTGATCGCCGTTTGTCTTAAATTTTAAAGGAAATAGCAAATTTTTAAATCTGCTATTACATTTGAAGTGACGGTTTATGTGCCGCCGTTGACATTTGAAAGGAATAGTGAATTTGGAATCTTCACTATTGATTGAAGTGACGGTTTATGTGCCGCCGTTGACATTTGAAAGAAATAGTGAATTTGGAATCTTCACTATTGATTGAAGTGACGGTTTATGTGCCGCCATTGACATTTGAAAGGAATAGTGAATTTGGAATCTTCACTATTGATTGAAGTGACGGTTTATGTGCCGCCGTTAACATTTGAAAGAAATAGTGAATTTGGAATCTTCACTATTGTTTGTTTGTTGTGAATGGTTTGGGGCGGGATTGCCCTTTGTTTTCTGTATTGCAGGTTGTTGTTGTTTTTTTTGGGTTTATCCATTTCCTGCCGTCGTAATGCCGAAATTTCGGCTGACGTTTTTTGTTGTTTTTGATTGCAGGATATCATTTGGGACCGATGGGGTCCGTTGTTGAGGCTTTGGAGGAGGAAGTCGATCCCGGAGGGGAAGAGTCGACTGTTTTTTGTTACATGCTTGGTTGTGTTTCTCCCTGGTGGCCTTTGTCTGGCCAACGATCGGGTATCGATCGTTGGTCGTTGTCTGTAGAGATTTGGATAGGCGGCCAATATGGCTGGTTTGTCCTTTTCGTCGTGGCTCATGGATAGGATGACTGATGATTGGGGGTCAGTAGGAGTGTGTTATCCTCTGTTGTTGACCTTGATCGTAGTTGAGTTCAGCTGAGTGGGGTCCAACATCGGGGTAGCATGCTAAGCTACGGTCCCTGGTTATCTTATCGTCCGAAATCTGCAAGACATTGTCTTCTTTTTGGTCATGGAGCAGGAGTGAGGGGTTATCGTCATGGTAACCTCCTCTGCTTTCACTGTTACTCCTCTGTTTCCCCTGTTGCTCTCTTTCTTTTCCGTTTGAGAGGATAGAGGTGCTTAGTTCGGTAGGTGGCAGATAGCCCCCAGTTCGTTGTCTTAGGCCAGTGTCTGAAGCGCTTGTTTGGGCTTGAATTGAGTCAGTCTGCCTTGAAATGGACCTTATTGGTATTTTAGGTCACCTTGAGGCGTGATAAAATCACGTTTGCGTTTTTGCGGTCGTTTTTGAATTTTTGACCGGTTTGGGCTCAGATTAGCGTATGAATTGCCTTTTTGAACCGTAGAAAAATCACCACTGTGTCGGGAATGTGTTTTGGGTTGTTGGCAGACCTTGTAGGGGTCTTGAAATGCCGTTTTTGTGGTTTTGACTCGTCTTTTGCCTGAAAAGAGGGGCGAATCGTTTTTGTGCTTTTTTTTGTGAATGGTTTGGGGGCGGGATTGCCCTTCGTTTTTTGCATTGCAGGTTGTTGTTGTTGGGGATTTACCCATTTCATACTGTCGTAATGCCGAAATTTCGGCTGACGTTTTTTTTGTTTGTAGGGGAGTGTTCGGGGCAGGCCGGGTTCATGGCTGCGACTTTCGATGAGTTGTTCGGGCTGGCCCCGGGTAGTACTCCTGTTAGCACGCCCGCCGTGGTTGTGGAGGACATTACTGAGGAGGACGGACCTCCTGAGCAGACTGTTGGGGCCTCAGGGGCCGTTTAAGGAGCGAGCAGAGCCCGTTGTTGGGGCTGTTGGTGCTGGTAGAGCTCAGACTGGGGCTAAGGCGGGTACCTCCGGGATGAGGGTTACTTCGAGGGTGCGCCGTCCTCGGGGGACTAGGCGGACGTTGCGGGACGTCAACAGGGTTGTTGACTTGGGCCCTATCCACCACGTCGAGTCTCGCGGTCACAAGAGGCGGAGAGCGGAGACAGCTGAGGATGATGCTAACGTCGCGGCCTTCAGGGCCAGGCGAGTTACGGCCCCGCGGGGGTTGCTCTTACGGGCGGCGCCAGAGTGGGCCGAGGGTTTTGATGGTAGCCAGTTGTTGCTTCGACTGGACCGACATCTTTCTTACCGGGCTCACGAGGGCATGGTGAGTTGCATTCCCCGGTTGCAATTTGTCATTCATTTGAGGTGTCGAGCCTAAGTAGGCACTCTGACGTTGTCTGTTTTTGATTTCAGGAGATTGGCACCATGAGGACTTTCTCGGGCTTTTCTACCTGCTTGGGCCTCTACGACGTTCTCCGAGCTAGGTCGAAGGTGTTGATATAGAGGTCCGCTTTTGGGCCGTTGGTGGCCGCTTGGCGGGACATTCACGGGTCCTCGATTAGGTCAAACCTGTGCTTGATCCGTGCCATGTTGGATCGGTACTGGGACACGACGTCGTCGTTCCACATGGAGTTTGGGGAGGTCGGCGTGACTCTAGAGGACTTTGCCGTGGTGTCCGGCCTTTCCAGCGGTGAGCTGCCCATTGAGTTTACCGCGACGCCAGAGAGAGTGTCTTCTCCTGCGGTTACTGCTTTTATCGGTACTGGTTTGCCGGAGCCTTCCGACGTCATTCCGTACCTGATCGCGAGTTCTTACCTGAAGGACCTCTTCACTGAGAGGGTGGCAGGTGTTGTTCCGGCGCCGTTGGCGAGTCCGGAGGCAGAGGCTGAGGCCGACGCGAAGGAGGCGCGGTTGTGGTACTTCTTGGGTGCCACGTACTTTGGCGACAAGGGCGAGCGCTTGTCGACCAAGGTGCTTCCTCTTCTTGCCGACCTTGATGCTTTGGGTCGGTTTGACTGGGTTACGCCGGCTTTGGCGAGTTTCACCCGGTACTTGCATGCGGCGGTGCGTCAAGAGACAGTGGGAGCGGGTAGTGCTCCTGCCTGAGTTGGTCCCTGCCTCATTTTTGAGGTACGAGTTTTTTTTCGTAGTTTTTTTTTATTTTGGCAACTTTTGAGAAATTGGCTGATTTGTGTTTGCTGTGTTCGATTACAGGCTTGGTTGTATGCTTACTTCACTCCTCTGCGTCCGGGGACTACAGGCGGTGTTCCCTCGGCTTACCCTGCTGTGAGGGGTTGGACGGTGGGTCGGAAGAAGTCGACCAAGTCGACTTACGAGGACTGTAGGCGTCGCGTGAACAAGCTTCGGGTTGCTGATGTAAGTTTCTGCTTACTTTCCCCTCTCCTTTGTAGCGGTAGCTAGAGATAGGATGACTAGGTAGCTTATGAAGCCCCCAGTTAGCTGAGTAGCTTTGTTTTGAATACAGTTTATTGGGCGGCCTTGGGAGCACTACACGGGTGTGCCGGCTGCCGTCACGGAGCATTTGCGACCTCGCAGCTCCCTGCGCCTGTACTTGGAGACGGCGATTGAGCCGGTTTGGTACTTGGGCGAGCGTCTAGTTCGCCAGTGCTTTACCGAGACTTTCGTCGTGCCGGTTGACCCGCCTGGGGTGTTGTTCCAAAAGTCGACTCCTGATGAGGTTGAGGAGCACCTTCACAGTCGAGGAGGTGAGGAGCAGCTGCTGTGGGACGCTGACTACGACACCTTCCGGTTGTCGAGGCTTGCTTGGTACCCGATCGAGGTATGTTTTCCTCTTTTCTTTGTTCTCATTGCCTCCCTTGACAGGAGGGTTTGTCATCTTTGATGTGGATCCAATTGGCAGAGAGTCGACCCGCTGATGAGGACTCAGCCCCCAGCTTTCCCGACGGAGACCACTTTTCAGGGGCCGAGTGGCAAGGAGCTTCAGTTGTGCTTACCGGAGCCCGCGGTGGCCGAGGTGGTTGATGCCGGCATGGAGTGGAGGTTGGCTGTTCTGAGGTGAGTTCCTGACTTGAACACATTACTCTCAAATGGTCCAAGATTCTATTGTGAAGAAATAGAGGAGAAATCCGGGTTTGTAGATCGAGTTTTAATGGTGTTTCATGAAAATTGTTTATACTGTGCAGTGTTGTTTTATTGTTGCTGTTGTAAGAATTCGAAAAAAAGGAAGAAAGGAGGAAAGGGAATCAAACGGGTTGGGAATTGAGATTGGTCCCTTGGTCCAATTGTGAGGGTGAGTGAGATTATTATATTAGTTAGGTGTATAAAGTAGGTGAGTGTGTGTATGTGTTTTCGGTATAGAATAGGTCGAGAATAGATTAGGTTCACATGTGAAAATGTGACGGTGTTTCGCTAGACGGAATTACGTTTTGAACCTACTATAATTTAAGACGGAACTTTATTATTATTATTATTACTATTATTATTATCATTATCATTGTCATTACTGTCCGACTAAAATACGTATTTTTATATAAATTAAGCTTTAAAATATTAATTTTATAAAAATCGTGTCTAAAATAAATAAATTAAATTAAATAATTTAAAAATATAAAAATAAAGTAATTGAAAAGTTAAATAAATTATAAATGTCAAAATGAGAAATTCACTAGTGTTACATACAAGGATATTGTTCATCATTGACTTTACTTATCTTTCTATACACTATTAGGGAACTTATTGCGTATAGACGTGAGGAAATCTTTATATACGGAGTACCTATTAGGGACTTATTGCGTATAGACGTGAGGAAATCTTTATATACAGAGTATACGAAGTTTTTTAGGTTTATATTCTCATTATTATCTTTATCTATTACTTTTATATATGAAGTTTTTATAGTAGAATATTATATAATATAATATAATATAATGTAATATAATATAATATAATGTAATATAATGTAATATAATATAATATAATATAATAAGAAAGGTAAAAAAAAAGCTACATATTCCCTATTACTCACACCAAGCTCCTTGTCTCATAAACATAAAATTTTCATTCATTATGAGTAATTTGCTATAAGTTAAAACCAATTAACATTATCACAAAACAAGTCAAAACTCTGTCCAATTGTCGAGTCAAAATTCGGGCCTCAAAACCCATTTCAAAACCTCACTTCGGGTCCACTCCTACGACTACACTAAAGTTGATTAGGACCAACAATTTTCAAACTTTGTCATTTCCTCAAAACTCACTTGACACAAGTGGCACACTCCCACTTCACAAGTCAAAACATTTCTTTTCGAGTAAGGGTGCCAGAATGGTCGATCGTGTTTTGATTCGTCGTCGATCTCTTATTCAGTTTCCAAGATGCCTGAAACAAGCGACGTGAACTTCAACCAACTCCAGAATGGTAATGATCAAATTCTAGCCGCGCTAGCTCGTATCCAAGTCACTCAAGACCAAGTGTATGATCGCCTTGACACCATTGAGGGCCAAATATATTGTTGGAGTAGTGTCCTCCACAATGAGTGCGTTTACATAATAAATCTTGTAAAATGAATATCAGGGATTTATATTATTTATTTGTCAGCTGGTCATCGTTAATCGGTAATGATTGGCTGACTAGAGTTTGACATTACTGTCGAGTGACGGCGGTGATCAGCTGATCCCTTTAGGTCACACCTATAGGATGATGCCCAAATTGGATAAATTAATTATTTGTATGAGATACGATATAATTAATTCCTTGTATTAATTGACTTTTAATATGTCGTGTGAATGTATTATTTGATGACGGGTTATGAACTCGGGCCAAGCGGATTTATTATTTAATTATGTGATAATTAATTAATGAATAAATATAAATTAGAATTTATTAATTAATTGTTAATTAATTAAATTTATACGATATATGTATAAGTTTTGAGGTAAAGATAATTAGCTATTTTAATTTACAAGAGGTTGTAAAATTTGTTAAATGGGGTAGTATTGACACAATATATGTTGATAAAATGGTCTCATAATTACTTAATAGTTAAGTAATCATTAGTGGTTAATTTGTATTATTTAACTGTTAAATAATTAAATTAATATTTAATTATGTAAGATAATTAAATATAAGACTTATAAGCATTTGTGGGACAAATGTCGGAAATCGAAATGGACCAAAATATTACATGTGGGTTGACACTTGTATAAGATAAGTGTTATTACATGTGGCATAACCCACTAAGAAATGTTTAACTCATTTCTTTAAATTTTATTCTCTATAAATACCCCACTATTTACACTCATTAGCTGATGATTTTAGAGACCAAAAAATCCTCAAAATAGACCCTTGGTGGTGCCATATTGAAGAGAAAAAGAGAAAGAAAAAAAACCTTATTTTCTTCATATATTCTCATCAAAAACTTGATCAAATTGTTGATCATCATCAAAAATAATTCACAAAACTATAATATACATAAACTAATATTATTAGTGTAATAATATTACATAGTAGACAAGGTAATCCTACTAATTATCTAGTTAGTAATTATTAGGATTTTTGGGTTTAATCTTGGGTGCATCCAAAGGAGATTACCTAAGTTGGTAATTTGGTTTTTGGAGGATCATCCACCATCTATTAGCTCAAGAACAACATCAAGGAAGGAGTCCTTGAGTTTTGCCCTTTATATTTCCATCATCAATGTAAGGAAATTTCTCTTAAATGGTTTTTACACCATTTTTGTTATTTTTATTTGCATGCATGTAGATTTAGACCATTACATCAAATTAATTAGTAATTTTGATTTCATAAGATGAGTATAAAATGGTCTAAATGACTAACAAGTGGTATCAGAGCATTGTTAAATACATGTATGTTGTCTTAAGACGATTTTAGTAATTTATGAGATAAATTAATAAAATTGATATTATGTTACTAAAATTAGTTTTATCACATAATATGGTCTTGCATGTAAATAATCTTGTCTTAGGATGATATGGGACGAAAATTTGATTTTGTTAAATTTTTCCATTTTTTATAACTTAAAATGGCATAAAATTGAGTAAAAATGCATTAAAATTAATTAAGAGTTAATTAAAATTGATTGCATGTTAATTTTATGCATATTTATTTTGAAATAACCACATTCATGTTCTATTTATGAGAAAAATAGAAACTTTAAATTAATGTGATTAATTTAGGTAGTTTATTGATTTTTATTTGATAAAAATTGGTAAATAATGGTTATTTTGCAAATAAATATTGATTTAATTTTAGGGCTCGAAATTTTTGAATTTTTAGCTCCTGGAAATTGTTCCCAAATGTACAAAATTTTATTTTAAGTCATTTCAATTTTTATGGTTTGATTTAGAATTAAATCGTAAAAATTGTCGCTTTACCGATTAAATTGTGAAATCGTTTTACATAAATTTTAAAAACAAAGATTTTCACTTGCATGACATTTTTGGTGTAAGACCGGAATGTTCATGGCTTTGAAATTTATTTTTCCATAAATTTTTAAATTAAATGGAATTTTTGTATGATAATTGTGAATTATTATATCATTTTTGTCATAATTGTGTTTTAAATCCCATATAAATTCAAGATAATTGTTGAGAATAATTATTTTGATATATGACCAGATTATTATGATGAGTATGTCTTAAAATTGTTTTAAGAATTGATTATGAATTTTTATTGGTAAAAATTGCGTCAAAACAAGCTCAAATGATCGTTGTTGGTAAGTTAGACGATTTGGCATGTCATTTTCCATAATGCATTTTATTATTCATTTGGATGAATGTTTTTTTTTTGCATTATAATAATGTATTTTTTCCTAATATGGCCATAGGTAGAAGTTGGTATTTCCCGTAATGTAAGGGAATATCGACTTGTTTTGTAATTAATTGCGATTTCGTATCGCCTAATTTGTAATTAATTAATAGTTTTTATTTTAATTTTATTACAAATTGTATAATAGGGTATTGTTATGTAATTTAATTATTAGTAATTAGATGAAGCATCTAAAGACGGAGTTTTCATGAAGACGGTGTTTTCGGAAAGGCGTTCCGAAATCCTAAAAAAGGAGGCCAATTTATGAAGACTCAAGGGACCAAGGAGTTGGTTTCCGAAGTGTAATAATTTTAGTTAATTAGATTAACTAGGTGGCCATATTAGGACTTGTTTGTTTTAATTCATTTATGCATTCATGCCAAATCGTCACTACATGTTTTATTTTTGTTGTTATCGATTTAATTGTCTAGCATTCACCAATTTAGTTCACTTAAAAGTGATAGACAATTAAATTGATAAGATCTCTCACATTTGTTTAAAATTGAGATTAAGCCTTACCAAATAATAGCACCTATGAATCCCTTCTTCATTAGAGGTAGGTTCGGATCACCGAGGTACACTCTTTTTACATTGGGTAAGTAGGGTAATAAAAGTTATTACGCGTGAAAATTGGTTGGACTCAACGGGATAAATATGGGTTGAATCGGTCCACCGTGCCCATATTTATTCTGGGTCTAAAAGATAGATTTTAAGAAAATCCGTCAACCAAGAGTTCTAGTAGTAGAATCAGTCAAAGTTGTTGACTCACCAAATTTATATAAATGTGGGTTGAATCTGTCCACCGTGCCCGTGTTTATATAAAATTGGATCTTGGAATCATTTATATAATTCAGTGGGAGATCATTATATAAATGGGAACTTGTTAAATAGTTTCACGAGTTAAATATTTTTAGACGATAAATGTTAATCTTTCCTTTATTTCCTTTGTAGTAATCACGGTGACTTCTACTAGTGAAACCGTCACCATAGCTAGAGATTCATGGCTACGTTCTTTTATGGAAAAATATGTTTTAAAAGCCGAAGGTAGTAATTTTAAAGATTGGGAGGAACAACTTCGATTAGCTGCCGCATGTGATGGCTAATTACGCTACCTTGTCGATCCCTCTCCCCCTTCGCCTAGTACTAGGGCCACTGCCGATGTAAGGGAGGCTTTTTCAAATTATCAAAAGGAATCCGCTGTAATAAAAAATGTTTTGATTTTTTCAATGGATCCTGCTTTACAAAGGCAATGTGTCAAGTTTTGCGATGCACATGAAGTATTCTCGAGGCTTTCTACTATGTTTTCTCAAGCCCCGAGAATAATTCAATATGACACCGCAGTTCGTTTCTTTGAGGCTAACCTCAAAGATGGTCAACCTGTAAGTTCACACGTACTTAAAATGATTAGAAGGGTTGGGATGCAAGATCCCCGACGAACTTGTGGTGGACCGAGTGCTCCACTCTCTCTCGCACGTCAAGGGATTTACCCAATTTAGGGTAAATTAAAATATGACGAACATGAAAAGGAGTTTACATGAGCTCCATTCTCTGCTTGTGCAAGCAGAAAAGGGCATGGGATTGAGTGGGAGTACGAGGAAAGATGTGCTTGCGATTAACGTGAAGGGGAAGAAGCAGTTTAAGAGGAACGCAGGTAAGAAGCCCGTTCAGGTAGAGGGCAAAGGTAAAGCAATTGCGAATTGCTCTACCAAGCCAAAACCTATAAAGGGTAATCCTCTTAAAGATACTTGTAATTATTGTAATAACAAGGGACATTGGAGACGTAATTGTAAAAAGTACCTGGATGACATAAAAGCTGGCATTGTGAAGCCGACATGTAATTTCTCAACTGAATCTTTTATGATAGACATAAATTATGCTTCAAATACAACTTGGGTATTAGATACTGGTTGTGGTTCTCACTTGTGTAATCATTTGCAGGGCCTAAAAAGCATAAGAAAGCTAAACAAGGGTGATGTCGATCTCCGAATGGGAAACGGGTCTAAAGTAGCTGCCGTCTCAGTAGGAACTTGTGTACTTAGTTTAGCTTCGGGGTTAGAGTTACATCTTAATAATTATTATTTTGTACCAACGCTATCTAGAAATATAATATCCGTATCTGTGTTAGACACAAAAGGGTTTTCCTTTGTAATTAAAGACAAGTGTTGTACTTTTTCCCTTAATGGGATTGTATATAGTCAAGCTATTTCAATGGTATTTATATTCTAGATACTTGCAACGATGTTTATCATTTAGATAATAAAAGACTCAAAACAGGTGATCCTGATCAATCTTATTTATGGCATTGTCGATTAGGACACATCAACGAGAAGCGCATTAAAAGACTAGTGTCGACTGGTGTAATTAAATCTTTTGATTTCGAATCATTTGGTACATGCGAATCTTGTCATCTTGGCAAGATGACTCGTTCACCTTTTCTAGGAAAAGGATCTTGAGCTAGTGAGTTATTGGGTTTAATACATACCGATGTATGTGGTCCAATGACAGTCACATCTAGAGGTAATTATGACTATTTCATTACTTTTACCGATGACATGAGTAGATATGGGTATATCTACTTAATGAGGTATAAAAGTGAAGCTTTTGATAAGTTCAAAGAGTTTCAGAATGAAGTAGAAAACCAATCAAATAAGAAGATTAAAGCATTACGATCAGATCGTGGTGGGGAATATTTAAGCAATAACTTTAAAGATCACCTTAAAAACTGCGGTATTGTATCTCAGTTAACTCCTCCTGGCACACCATAATTAAATGGTGTGGCTGAAAGGAGGAATCGAACTTTATTAGGTATGGTTTGATCGATGATGAGTCAAACAGAGTTACCTAAGTCATTCTGGGGTTTTGCCATTTTATATGCTGTACAATCACTTAATAAAAGTCCCACTAAAGCAACTGACAAAACTCCATATGAGATATGGAAAGGGAAAGTCCCGAATCTGCGATACATGAAAGTATGGGGTTGTGATGTTTATGTCAAGAGCAAGTCTGACGATAGGCTTGCACCTCGTTCTGAAAAGTGTATTTTTGTAGGCTACCCTAAGGAAACTTGTGGATATTACTTCTACAATAGTAACGAGAACAAAGTGTTTGTGGCTCGTGAAGCTGTCTTTCTAGAAAAAAGAGTTTATTTCTAGAAGACAGAGTGGGAGAAAATTTGAACTTGACGAAGTTCAAGAGCCACAAACTGATATGACAATACAGGAAGATGTTCCTTCTACGTCTGAATCAGTTATTGTTCCCTCTGAACCTAGGAGGTCAGAAAGGGTTAGTCGCCAGCCTGATAGATACCTTGGTATTATCGAGGAAGATGGTGATTATGAGGTTTTACCCTTTAGAAAGTGATGAACCCAAGACCTATAAAGCAGCTATTATGAGTTCTGACTCTAAGCTATGGCTCGAGGCCATGCAATCCGAAATGGATTCCATGTACGATAATCAGGTATGGGACCTGGTTGACTTACCTAAAGATGTTCGACCTCTTCAGTTTAAGTGGATATTCAAGATTAAAATCGGCATGGATGGACATAAAGATGTCTACAAAGCTAGATTAGTTGCGAAAGGTTTCACTCAAGTTCATGGTTTACACAATGATGAAACTTTTGCACCAGTTGCTATGCTTAGATCTGTTCGGATAATGTTAGCGATTGCTGCATTTCATGATTATGAGATATGGAAAATGGATGTCAAAACCGCTTTCCTGAATGGGTTTCTGGAAGAGGAAGTGTTCATGACACAACCTGAGGGTTTTGTGGATCCTAAAAATCCTACCAAAGTATGCAAACTTAAGAGATCCATTTATGGTCTTAAGCAAGCGTCAAGGAGTTGGAATCATCGTTTTGATCATGTTATTAAACAGAATGGTTTTTCTCGAAGTGTTGAGGAACCATGTTTATACATGAAGTTTAGTGGGAGTAAAGTTGTTTTCTTACTTCTTTATGTGGACGACATATTACTCATTGGGGATGATGTTGATATGCTTGCTTCTGTTAAGAAGTGGTTGGGAAATCACTTCCAAATGAAAGATTTGAGAGAAGCTCAGTGCATCTTGGGTATCCGTATCTATAGGGATAGACCCAAAAGGATATTAGCATTGAGTCAAGAAGCCTATATCGATAAGATTCTTGACCGATTCAATATGAAAAACTCCAAGAGAGGTTTTCTACCTATGGGCAGTGCGATCACTTTGAATAAGTCACAGTGTCCTACTGAGCCTAAGGATATTGAACGCATGAAATTGATTCCCTATGCTTCCGCTGTTGGATCGATCATGTATGCTATGATGTGTTCTCGTCCTGACGTCTCGTATGCTTTGAGTATGACGAGTCGTTTTGAAAAACTCCGGTGAGAGTCACTGGATAGCCGTCAAGAATATTCTGAAGTACTTGAGAAGGACTAAAGATTCATTCTTAGTGTTTGGAGGAGAATCTGAATTACGTATAAGAGATTATAAGGATGCCAGTTTCCAAACCGATAGGGATGATTTGAAGTCCCAGGCTGGTTTTGTCTTTTTGTTGAACGGGGGGGGGGGGGTTTGCTGGAGAAGTTTCAAAGAGTCTGTGACTGCAGATTCTACAACGGAAGCTGAGTACATTGCAGCCTCTGAAACTGCAAAGGAAGCTGTTTGGATTAGGCAATTTTTAGAGGGACTGAAAGTAGTTCCGACCGCCGAGGATCCTATCACTTTGTATTGTGATAACAGTAGGGTAATTTTTCAAGCAAAAGAGCCCAAGTCTAGTAACAAATCTAGACATGTATTTAGGAAATTTCATGTAATTAGAAATTTAATTGAAAGGAAAGAAATTACAGTTTGTAAGGTTGGGACAGCTGACAACATCGCTGATCCTTTAACCAAACCTTTGTCTCAAGCTAAACATGATAGTCATGTAGTTTCGATGGGGTTGAGACGAATGCCACAACTGTTGTAAATTATATGATATGTAATAATCAAAATATTGTATTTATTATTTCATATATGATAAGTTGCATTTATCGTTATATTCAGTTTTATATCTGAATTTATATAATTTGTTTTCTCCAAATAGGTTGTAAAGACAATGTCGAACCCTATTAAATGAACTGGATTAACATTGTATTTTGTCCCTAGTTACTTAATGAGGTGACGTCTCGGAGTGACTAGATTGTAAGGCGATAGATGACAGGTTCGACTGTCATATAGTTATAGTGATGACTGGACGATTACATAGGCATATTGTGAGACAATTTGTCGGACAGTGACCGTTTATAGAGTCCTTTTATTGCTAGGTCGTGGCGAGGATTTCTATTTATTCCTTCGAGTGAATTCTTTAGACTAGTGACTATTTGTCTGAGTTGGTACGGTTTTCCCGGTGGGTTTGGTTTTTGTTCTAGGTCGCACCGTAAAAGGAGGCCGATGAGCATTTACTGGGTCATTGTGATCCGTATCGAATGAAGAAAATAGGTCAACAGGATTGTCATTTTATGTCATATTTTATCTCAAGGCCACTCGAGGAGAGATGACTGTGAATGCGTGGCCACACTCGGATGCGATCTATAGTAGATTGTCCGGTCAGACAGTTATTCTCCTGATCGAGGAAACCACTTTATAATATGATCACGTGCAAGAACGACCTGAAAGACATCTTTCATTGAGTGGGAGATATTATTGGACAAGAGAATTGGTAACGCACACTTGTGTCAGACAAGTGGGAGATTGTTGGAGTAGTGTCCTCCACAATGAGTACGTTTACATAATAAATCTTGTAAAAGGATTATCAGGGATTTATATTATTTATTTGTCCGCTGGTCATCGTTAATCGGTAATGATTGGCTGACTAGAGTTTGACATTACTGTCGTATGACGGCGGTGATCAGCTGATCCCTTTAGGTCACACCTATAGGATGATACCCAAATTGGATAAATTAATTATTTGTATGAGATACGATATAATTAATTCCTTGTACTTTTAATAAGTCGTGTGAATGTATTATTTGATGACGGGTTATGAACTCGGGCCAAGTTGATTTATTATTTAATTATGTGATAATTAATTAATTAATTAATAAATATAAATTAGAATTTATTAATTAATTGTTAATTAATTAAATTTATATGATATATGTATAAGTTTTGAGGTAAAGATAACTAGCTATTTTAATTTACAAGAGGTTGTAAAATTAGCTAAATGGGGTAGTATTGACATAATATATGTTGAGAAAATGCTCTCATAATTACTTAATAGTTAAGTAATCATTAGTGGTTAATTTGTATTATTTAACTGTTAAATAATTAAATTAATATTTAATTATGTAAGATAATTAAATATAAGACTTATAAGCATTTGTGGGACAAATGTCGGAAATCGAAATGGACCAAAATATTACATGTGGGTTGACACTTGTATAAGATAAGTGTTATTACATGTGGCATAACCCACTAAGAAATGTTTAACTCATTTCTTTACATTTTGTTCTCTATAAATACCCCACTATTTACACTCATTAGATAATGATTTTGGAGACAAAAAATCCTCAAAATAGACCCTTGGTCGTGCCATATTGAAGAGAAAAAGAGAAAGAAAAAAAACCTTATTTTCTTCATATTTTCTCATCAAAAACTTGATCAAATTGTTGATCATCATCAAAAATAATTCACAAAACTATAATATACATAAACTAATATTATTAGTGTAATAATATTATATAGTATACAAGGTTATCCTACTAATTATCTAGTTAGTAATTATTAAGATTTTTGGGTTTAATCTTGGGTGCATCCAAAGGAGATTACCTAAGTTGGTAATTTGGTTTTTGGAAGATCATCCACCATCTATTAGCTCAAGAACAACATCAAGGAAGGAGTCCTTGAGTTGTGCCCTTT
Source organism: Silene latifolia (assembly GCF_048544455.1). NCBI lineage: Eukaryota > Viridiplantae > Streptophyta > Magnoliopsida > Caryophyllales > Caryophyllaceae > Silene > Silene latifolia. The sequence continues at coordinate 15,194,623 of NC_133527.1, read as the reverse complement.
ATATTTCCATCATCAATGTAAGGAAATTTCTCTTAAATGGTTTTTACACAATTTTTGTTATTTTTATTTGCATGCATGTAGATTTAGACCATTACATCAAATTAATTAGTAATTTTGATTTCATAAGATGAGTATAAAATGGTCTAAATGACTAACATATATGCCGTGGAAACGAGGATGCCTCCTCGAGAAAGTGAGATGGCTGATGACTTCGTGAACAACTTCAGTGACGAAAACCCTCCCATAGGTATGACTGCAGCTGAGAAACTACTCCAATACTTGGAGGAGCAATTGATGTATCTCAAAGGGGATGACATTTATAGGGAAAACAATCGCAAATATGAGGCCGTGAGTTCCAAGTTGCCAACCAACTTCAACATGACGGATATCCCGAAATTCAAGGGGCATGAAAACCCTTGAAACCATATCCTTGCTTTCAAGGATTACATGTCTATCAAAGGCATTAAACCCGAGATGTTCTTATGGATCTTTCCTTCATCTCTTGACACCATCCCAAAACAATGGTTCTATTCGCTAGAGCACAAGAAAATCGCTACCTGGGATGATGCCGCAATCGAGTTTGCTAAACAATATGCGGATAATGCTGAAATCCAAGTCAATAAGCGCACTTTAGAGGTTCTTACCCAAAATGACAAAGAAGGTTTCACCGACTTCCTAAGTCGGTGGAGGAAGACTAGTACTCAACTTGTCGAACGTCCGGATGAAGCTACCCTCGTAGAGAAATTCGTGGACAACCTAAAGCCTATCTATGCAAATCATTTGAGGTATCAAAACATCAAGACCTTCGAAGATTTAACCGTACTAGGGACGAGGATCGAGGATGACATCCGTAAAGGGCTCTTGTCCAAAACAATAAGTCGTGGATATCAAGGATCAACAAGTCGTTCTTACGGCTCTACTAGCAAGACTGATGAAGTTAACCTTCTCGAACCATCTAAGAAGAGTACCCCTCTAAGGAAGTTCACAAATCTAGGGGACACATATTCCAACTCTCTAAAGAGGTTGATAAAGCTGGGTAAACTTCAACCTATAGGCCCTACACCCGAACCGGAAAAGAAATCCAAGTTCTGGGATGAGAATTCGTACTGTGAATACCATAGAGGTAAGGGACAAGATACAGAAAAATGATACAAATTGAAAAATGTACTTCAAGATATGATTGAAGACGGTCGCCTACCAATACCACCTGGAGGTAAGCCTAACAACACTCAGAATCCTCTTGGAATTCTGGTGATTACAAGTGATGAATCTACCTTAGATTGCTCACATCTTATCTCTCCAAAAGAAGAGGTGATCAATGGGATATGGAAAGATAGCGAGGAGAATGTCTACCTCCAAGATCTTCCCTTAATCAAGAACGCTGAAAGCATCATAGATGAAATCATTACCACACTGGACACAGAAACCAACATCAATTAGCAGAAAGGATGGAGAAAATCGATCAAGTGGACAAACAATCAAGGAAGACTCTTCAAGCTCACCACTGGAGAAGGAGAGATGTTCAAAGGAGAACCAGAAGACGAAGAATTCGAGTCAGTTTCGGAATCAGAGTCGGAGTCTAGAGAAGTTCCTAGAGAGTCTCCTCCTGTCGTCATTCCCACTCCCCTCGTTTCTCCTAGCCTAGTGTCAAATAGCAACAATAGTTCGGGAAATGTCCCAACCGCTGTCCCTTTTACGCCACTGACCACAGATCAGATGGCTTCTTTGTTTCAACTTTTCTCAAATCTTAAAATGAATAAATCAGGTTCTGCTTACTCTTCGTGTTATCTTGAATGCAATTCTGTTTACGATGATAATGAGAATGACCCAGACCCTGACTCAATCGAAATACCTCCTTACATAGCCAAAGAAATACTACAAGAGGGGGAAGGGGGACCAGTGATAGAGAATACTGAAACCATCAATGTAGGAACTGAACTAGAACCCCAAGTACTTAGGATAGGGACAACCTTGAGCCCCACAGAGAGGGCCAATTTCATAGACCTCCTACACGAGTTCAAAGACGTTTTTGCTTCGTCCTACAAAGATATGCCAGGGATCGACAGGGATATCGCAGAGCATAGAATCCCAATTAAACCAGGTTTCAAAACCGTGAAACAGAAGCTTCGTCGAATGAGGACCGAATGGGCTCTCAAGATCAAAGAAGAAGTCGATAAACAATTCAAAGCCGGGTTTATCAAAGTTTCCGAGTACTCAGACTGGGTAGCTAACAAAGTACCCGTACCCAAAAAGGATGGGAGAATCCGTGTTTGCGTTGATATTAGAGACTTAAACAAAGCAAGTCCTAAGGATGACTTTCCTCTACCACATATCGACATATTAGTGGATAATATGGCGGATCACGCGTTATTATCCTTCATGGATGGATACGCAGGATATGACCAGATCAAAATGGCCTTAGAAGACATGCATAAGACCGCCTTTGTCACTCAATGGGGAACCTATTGCTACACGGTTATGCCATTTGGGTTAATCAACGCCGGAGCTACATACCAACGCACCGCAACTACGCTTTTACATGACATGATGCATAAAGAATTTGAGGTATACATAGATGACATGATCGTCAAGTCCAAGGAAAGAGAGGGACACATTGCGAACGTTCGCAAATTCTTCTCGAGGCTACGGAAGTACAACATGAGGCTCAACCCTCAGAAATGCGCATTCGGAGTAACATCTGGCAAACTGTTGGCATACGTCGTCAGCCAACGAGGTCTAGAAATAGAACCTTCAAAGATCAAAGCTCTAATCGAAATGCCGCAACCTCAAACAGAGAAAGAAGTTAGGGGATTCCTAGGCAAGGTACAATACATAAGTCGATTCATACCGAAACTCACCATGATCTGCGAACCTATCTTCAAGAAGTTAAAGAAAACAGACCACACCATGTGGGACGATGACTGTTAGAAGGCTTTCGACCGAATCAAGGAAATACTAGCAAAACCGCCAGTGCTCATGCCACCTCAACGAGATCAACCTCTTGGTTTATATCTCACGCCAACTGAAACGGCCATGGGCGCCATGCTAGCTCAAAATGTAGGGAAAGAAGAAAGGGCTATCTACTATCTTAGTAAGAAGTTCTTGGGGTACGAGTGCAAGTACACGCCACTCGAGAAGACATGCCTCGCTCTTGTGTGGGCAACGAAGAAGCTACGCCATTACATGCTTAGCTACTCCGTCAAAATATTCTCCAAAATGGATCCTGTCAAATACCTCTTCGAGAAAACCGTCCTCAACGGACGTTAACAAGATGGACTTTGATGCTCTCAGAGTTCGATCTCAAGTATGTGCCTTTAAAAGTCATAAAGGGGCGCGCCGTTGCCGAATTCTTCGCAGAAAATCCCATCAATGATACACAAACGATAGACACCTGGTCATTTCCGGATGAGGATATACTCGAAACGGATGTAGACTCCTGGGACCTATATTTTGATGGAGCATCGAACTTAAGAGGATTTGGAATAGGAGTATTGCTCATTTCTCCTAAAGGCGAGCATACACTAATCTCTGTCAAACTCGACTTCGAGGTGACAAATAACGCTGAAGAATACGAAGCCTGTCTCATTAGGTTGTAAGCGGCAGTAAGTTTAGGCATCAAGAACCTTCGAGTACATGGGGATTCATCTTTGATCATCAATCAAATTACGGGATCTTGGAAAATTTGAAGCGAAAGCCTAGCACCATATCAAGCCAGAATAGACCAAGTAGCCCAATTCTTCAATCAAGTGACCTACTTACATCTACCTCGAGAAGAAAATCAGTTTGCAGATGCTCTTGCAAAACTTGCATCTTTGATTAACATGCCAGATAGCATGGTAGAAATGCCTTTATGCATCGAACGACGATCAGAGCCAGCTTATGTGCACCAAATCACCAATGAAGAGGAAATTACGGAGGAACCTTGGTTCCAAGCAATCCTAAACTTCAAACTCAATGGCACCTATCCACCAGAAATGGACAAAAGGGGGCAACGCGCTATCCGCTTGCTAGCTTCCCAATACGTTCTCATGCAAGCAGATCTATACAAAAGAACACCTCTTGGTGTGATCCTACGTTGTCTTGATCATTCACAGGCACAGAAAGTGATGGAAGAAGTCCATGATGGAGAATGTGGCCCTCACATGAGCGGACCCATGATGGCAAAGAAAATCACACGTCTAGGGTATTATTGGACCACGATGGAATCTGATTGCATCAAATATGTAAGACATTGCCATAATTGCCAAATCTTTGGGAATGTGCAACATGTTCCCCCTTCATTGCTCTACACTATGACATCTCCCTGGCCATTTTCTGCTTGGGGAATTGACATCATCGGCAAGATCACTCCAGCCGGGACAGGAGGCCACTGTTTCATCCTAGTAGCAATCGATTATTTCACCAAGTGGGTAGAAGCGGCTTCCTAAACCAGTCTTACGGCCAAGAACATGGCAAAGTTCATACAAACCAATATTATCTGTCGATATGGTTGCCCACATGAGATCATCAGTGACAATGGGTCACATTTCCAAGCTGAGACTGAACAATTGCTAGCCAAGTACAAAATCAAGCATCACCACTCCTCGCCATATAGACCACAAACCAATGGTGCGGTAGAAGCAGCAAACAAAAATGTTGTCACGATTCTCAAGAAAATGATTGACATCTATAGAGATTGGCCATGCAAGATACCCTTTGCTTTATGGGGATACCGTACATCCGTTAGGATGCCCACTGGGGCTACTCCTTTCTATTTGACCTACGGCATGGAAGTCGTACAACCAGTCGAGCTAGAAATACCATCCTTGCGTATTTTACTCGAAAGTCAAATTCCGGAAGCCGAGTGGAAGAGGGATAGATATGAAGAACTCATCCTCCTGGATGAAGGAAGGTTACGTGCATTACATAATGTGCAAACATACCAGGCGCGTATCAAACGAGCCTTCAACAAAAGGGTTAAGCCAAGGAACATCAAAGAAGGAGACTTGGTCCTCAAATCAATTAGGGCTCTTTTACCTGTCGATCCACGAGGAAAATTCAAACCTAATTGGGCCGGGCCATTCCTAGTCAAGTCCATACTTCCAGGGGGTGCGGTTAGGATCACAGACCTAGACGGGAACGAATTTGCCAACCCAACAAACCTTGACCAACTGAAACGGTACTATGCCTAGAATAGGAGCAAAAACGCGCCTCGCGTAACCTCACGTGTCGCTCTTGCGGCACGAAATAAACGGCCCCTGGCCAAGCTAAATTAATCTAATGCCATTTTGCTCTTGCACCTTGACAATTTGTCATTCTCATATCATCAAATAAACTAAATTGCATTTTCGGAGTAAGTAAAGCTCATGCTTATTTTCTAAGTTCATTACAAGCTCTTGCTTAGAACAATTATTCTTTTACATTTACTCGAACTACGCGAAAGGGTTTGATTTCATTTTTTTTTAAATGAATACGTAGGCAATCCTTCACGGGATACAACCCATTTAATTATTCTAAATGTAAATAGAAAGACATTTGCGAATGCATTTGAAATTCGACAAGAATAATAAAAAGAAAATCATAACGGTTTCATAACTAATTAACCTTTTTTATTTCATTTCATTAATAATAATAGTACGTTACATAATAAAATCATAATAAAATAAATAGGCTAGGATTCTAAAAACCCCACCTTCTTATTTCAATAATAATAATAAAAAATAATAATAAAGACTTAGGCTACTTTTCCATTTTCCCTTTGCCTTTGTCATTTCTATCATACTTCTTGTCCCGACCTCGAGCCGGACGCTCTCGCGCCACTTCCGACCTAATCACCAATGGTCTCTCTCGTGGTCTTATTTTGCCATTCTTGCCAACAACCATCTCGACGGCAGGAGAAGTCTTCGGTTTCTTCGAAGGATGAACAACTCGAAACCCGGGTTCATCCTCTCCCTCAGTCAGATGCTTCTCCTTCTCTTTTTTCCACCTCGTGAACCTTGTAGTCAATAGACTCGTGCTTCCTTAGTCTCTCACGCTCCTCCGGAGTAGCAGCTTTCCTCCACCGCAGATAGGAATCTGACACCCATAGGGTATTGGCGGAAGAATTCAAGAACCAAATGTTCCTCTGAGCCCATTTGATGGCCCATTCTCTTTGACTCTCAGTAGTAAGCGCCACGACAGTCTGCGGAACAGTTTCAAGCTTTGGGATCATCTGCTTCAATCCAACCTGCCTCATCAACCTCTCCGGGAAGATGCATATCATAAACTCCAAGCCAGGGATGCGCACAGACCGGGTAGGATCCAAAGAAGATACTCTAGTGACAGATTTGAGATGCCACCACGGTACGATCCATCTGATTAAGGGGCCATCTTCACTCTTCAATTTGTTTTCCCAGTAATTGCAAACTCGAGTGAAGTCCACCATGTAAAGCCTAGTCCTCATTGCAATTGAGCGAGCGTGATAAGCAGGAACATTAACTGGGGGCTCGATCAATCGAAGACGCTCCATAAGTCAGACCTACCAAAAGCGGGTATTAAAAAAATCGAAAAAAAAAATTAGAAAAAAAAAATCGAAAAAAAATCGATAAAAAAAGAAAAAAAAACGAGAAAAAAGAGGTTCTTTTACCTGCAATATAATGGGACTTCCCAAATAGGGTAGGTCGTGATTGGCTTTCTTGTTGTCTAAGCCCAATAGGATCTCTCCTAAGCACAGACAAGCTGGGCTCCTGCGCAGCTCCATTTGCTCAATCAAGCTCAAGAGACGAGGGTCGCCTCTCAAATCCTCATCAACATGCCCTTGAAGGACATACACATGTAATAGGCAAAATCCGAATGCCCTTCACCTCGCAACATAAGAGACAGTGGGATCAGCCCTATTGATGAATCGATCGATGAAATCCAACATTCACACTCCTTTAGAAGTCACAAGACGGTCAACATCAACTCTGGCCAATCCGAGCAAGTCTCTAAACTTGTTCTTATACCCTTGAGAAGTGGAGGGAATAGCAGACAAATGTTCCGGGTCCCAACCACCAATCGCAGCAATTTCCTCGGGAAATGGGCAAATGTCGCCTCCAGAGAAGGCAAATACGTGATAATTTGGGTCCCAATAGTCAAGACAAGCATCTAGAAATGGTTTGATTACCTTGATCAACTTCAAGCTCAAAAGCGATCCAAAATTATAAGCACCCATGTCGTGTTTCTCCACGTTAGAGAACTCATTTATCCATTCTTTTAGACGAATTTCGAGAGTATTCATGATGTATGCTTATTTTGGGAGCTTTATGTAATAAGACGAAGAAAAGAAGGAACAATTATGTGAATAAAACCTCCTTCGACTTCTCTATTTATACTAAAAGTTTTTTCCTAAAATCCGTCAGGACGGATGCACTGGGGAACAGGTGCAGCTCTTGCTGCGCCTCTTCCTCAGCATTCTTTATGTGATTTTCCGCGTTGGATCTTGCCTAAATTCCTCAACGAATAATTTCCTATTCATACGGGTTATTATTTTGGTAAAGCGTCAGGTTGCCATATTTCGCGTTTCCTAATTTCGCGGACACGCATTTCGAGACGATATCGACATTTTCGTCATTTTAGCACACTTATACATTTCTTTTTAATTTTCTTTTTTGGGGAATCATTTCACCAATTTAATTTAATTTATTCATTTTTCAAATCTATACTTTTTATATTTAATTTAATTATATCATTTTTTTTCAAACTTATACACTTCTTTTTAATTTTCTTTTTTGGGGAATCATTTCACTCTCCTTCCACATCACATTTCAAACTTATATGTTTTTTTTTTTTCCTTTTTAGGGGGTAACCCTCCCTACCGTCCGGTCATTTCCGACCAAATTTTTGCATTTTCATTTCTGGTCATATTATTTTTGCATTTTCGAGTCATCGTTTTGCTCTAATTTAGGCCATATGTACAAATATATGTTCTATGTGATTTCTGTGTAAATTTTGGCAGCATGACGGCATAAACCATCATCTACCAAACCTGTTCAAAGCTAACCTGCATGTACAAACAAAGCAATCCAGTAGCAAAGGCACGCAGGCCATCATATATACAACAAAAAGGGGATATGTACACCAAACTGGGGACTCGAGCCCCAAACACAAGTTCCAAATGTCCAAAACAAGTTCCAAATGTACAATTCTACAAAAATACAGCCAAAAAACAAGAAGCAACACGGAAGCTACTGCTGGTCGCCGTCTACCTCAGCAACTCTCGCCTCGAGAGCAGCAACCTCGGCGTCGGGGACCTCGAGCTCCCTCAGCAGGCGAGCTGTCTCCTCTCGGGACTGGGCAATCTCTCGCTCAAGCTCGCGCTTCCTCTGCAAACAACAAAAGCTAGCTCATGTCAATCTTTCAAACATAAGGGAAGATTAGAAACACTACTACAAATACAGGCAACCACAACGGCCCTTTAACAATGCTTATTCACGAAAATCATCAAAACACGTTGTAGAATTGATTCCGCGAATTTTACCAAACTTAATTACAACGGTTCTGTGTTGTTAACCGTTGTTATTACTTTTAACAACGGGTCATACTTGAAAAACCGTTGTTAATGAAAAAACTAATAACAATGGTTAAATTTTAACCGTTGTTAATTGTTTGGCGCCAAATTAGTGAAAAGTAATCACAACGGTTACATTAGAACCCGTTTTTAATACTTTTTAACAACGGTTGTAGACTCAATAACCGTTGTTATTAATGTTATAAAAATATTAAGAACAACAGATTGCTTTATTCTGCTATACGCTACAAAACACAAACACAAGCTAATACTGCTACTATATCATCCTCTATTCCTCCCTGATCGCCTCTCTGTCTTCATCTCCGTCACTGTTGTCACCGTCTTCTCTCCCTCACCGTGTTTATCAATCAGGTATATATATGTTTCTTACAAACGCTTATAGATATAGGATTTTTTGGGTTATTATCTAATTTGTTGATAATTTAGCTTAATTGCTTTCCTGAATTTCGTTTATTTGTTTGCCTATTATTGTATTTTCTGAATTAGTTGCCTATTATTACGAATGTAGAATAATGACTCGAACTTGGATGATTGATGCAAATATGAGTGACCGCACCTAGAAGTATGGTTTAGCTGAATTTTATGAATTCGTTTCGAACAATTTGAAAGCTTCTTCTAGTATTGCATGTCCTTGTGAAAGATGTGGTAATATTAGCTATATGGCTTTTCCGGACGTTAAAATACACCTAGAAAAGTGGAGATTTAGTCGATCCTATACACGTTGGATTTTTCATGGGGAATCATTAGAGGAAGAGAATAACTCTGAAGAAGATGATGTTGAGGTACACGAAAGGCTAACTGATGATCCTGAGTATGCCGAGTTTTTTGAGTTGGAAGAGTTGGAAGTACAGAAGTTGAATGTTGCGTCTATAGATAATGAGAGAATGATGATGAGTCCATTGCTTTTGAAGATGTAGGTGATGACACTACTAATTGGGATGACCTTAACAACATGTATGAGAAGTTGTGTGAGTCTGAAGCACCTCTGTATCCTAGTTGTAAGTTCACAAAAATGTCGGTTGTGGTGAAGTAGTATAATATCAAGGGGGCAAATGGGGTGAGTGACACGTGTTTCACTAGTTTTTTAGCCTTGATAAAGGAGTTGCTTCCTGATGGTAATGTTCTACCTGTTAAGACATATGAGGCGAAAAAACTAATAAGAGGAGTGGGTATGAAATATGAGAAAATACATGCATGTCCAAATGATTGCATATGGTATCGGAAATTATATCAAAACTTAACCAATTGCCCTAAATGTTTAGAGTGGCGTTATAAGGATAAGGAAGGGATCCCGGCTAAGGTGTTGTGGTATTTTCCATTGATACCAAGAGTCATAAGGATTTATGCGAATCCCGATGATGCAAAAATGTTAACTTGGCATGAAACAGGAAGAATAAATGATGGAAAGCTAAGACACCCGGCAGATGGTAAGCAATGGAAATCGTTCGACGCTAAGTATCCCGGGTTCGGCAATGAACCTAGAAACTTACGTCTAGCGCTGTCCACTGATGGACTGAACCCACACGGAAACATGAGTAGCCAACATAGTACTTGGCCAGTAGTGTTGGCTATTTATAACTTACCTCCATATGTGTGCATGAAAAGAAAGTATTTGATGTTGTCGTTGTTAATTTCCGACCCTAAACAACCTGGAAATGATGTAGATGTATATTTGGAACCTCTTCTAGATGATTTGCGATTGTTGTGGGATAGTGGGATATAAGTATATGATGCATATAAGAACGAAACTTTCAATTTGAGAGCGATGTTATTGTGTACAATAACTGACTATCCGGCTTATGGCGACCTTTCTGGGCACACAGTTCATAGGAAAGAGGCTTGTCCATTGTGTGGGGAGGATATCGAGTCTGAACACTTGAAGTCTTCTCGTAATTATGTGTATATGGGAAATAGGAGGTTCTTGTATCATGACCATTGTTATCGCAAGATGCAGAAAGTATTCAATGGAAGACAAGAACTTCGTCAACCTCCTAGAATTTTGAGTGGGCATGAAGTTTATCAGAAAGTAAAACATATTGAGATATATTATGGGAAGAAGAGCGGCTCTTAATTGTCTACTCGTGGGTATAAGAAAAGATCCATATTTTTTGATAAACTTCCATATTGGCCTGACCTGGAGGTCAGGCATTGCCTCGATTTCATGCACATTGAGAAAAATGTCTGTGATAATATTATCAATACCCTTCTGAATGTTCCTGGTAAAACAAAGGATAACGCCGCAGCTAGGGAAGATATGAAAATGATGGGTATTAGGCTAGAGTTGGCACCACAGAAGAGAGGTAATCGTACATTTTTACCGCCAACAGCTTATACCCTTTCACGGAATGAGAAAAAAGATTTCTGTGCATGCTTGAATGGAATTAAAGTGCCACATGGTTATTCATCGAACATCAAAAGCCTAGTGTCGATGCAAGACCTAAAACTCACCGGGTTAAAGTCACATGATTGTCACACTTTGATGCAACAATTACTACCTGTGGCTATTCGTTCCATTTTACCTGAAAAGGTAAGATATGCTATAACTAGATTCTGTCTCTTCTTCCAGTCCATATGCGAGAAAGTCATTGATCCCGATGACGCGGATTCATTGCAGGACCTCGTTGTAACCTCTCTTTGTCAGTTGGAAATGTATTTTCCACCCTCTTTCTTCACTATCATGATTCATCTGACCATTCACTTGGTTAGGGAGATTTTGTACCTTGGGCCCGTGTACTTGAGATACCAGTATCCTTTCGAAAGATTGATGAAAGTCTACAAGGACTATACATCTAATCGGTATCGTCCGGAAGGTTGTATTGCTGAACGCACTATTTTAGACGAAGCTCTTTCATATTGTTACGCTCATCTCTCCCCTGAGGAGTTGATTGGCGTTCCTAAGAATCGTCATAGTGACTGGATGACCGGAAAAGGTATTAGGGGCCGGGTTGAAAAAATTGTGACACGTGAAATGTTGCATTTAGCACACACGTATGTGCTAAACAACGAAGATGAGGTGCAACCTTATATTCAACAACACAAAGATGAGCTCAAATACGATCACCCAAACAAGACCGAGAAGTGGATTGGGAACGAGCATACGAAGACGTTTGCAGAGTGGTTTAGGAAAATTGTCTTAGAGTGTACTGATCAAACTGGTGATGACATCTCTCCTAGGTTACTACGTCTTGGTTTAGGTCCAAATGCCAGGGTCACCTTTTACAACAGTTTTGCCATTAATGGATATACTTTTTATACCCACGAGCAAGATGAGTTGAGCACAATGCAAAATAGTGGTGTGAGTTCTGAATTTGAGGCAATGCACTTTGCTACTTCAAAAGATAAAAAGCCTATTTGGGGAAAATGCCTTTATTATGGTGTTATTCAAGAAATATTGGTACTAGATTACATTAATTTCACAATGCCTTTGTTTCGATGTAACTGGGTTGATAACAACATCCATTGTGTCCGAAAGGATAAGATGGGATTTACGTTGGTCAATCTGGGTAAGGTTGACAATAATAAGGATGATCCTTTCATAATGGCATCCCAAGCTAAACAAGTGTTCTATGTCACCGATCCTATGGATAAGAAGTGGTCTGTTGTACTGTCTATAAGGAGTAGAAGGAGTAGTCCATCCGATAATGGTGATGATGATCAGGATGTCGTTTTTGAGGGAATGGATCAGTTTACCACTGTATCTTATTTCGACGATGTTGACACTGATCATGAGGCCACTGAAAACATCTATATGCGTGATGACCATGGTGAAGGTATTTGGGTTAACGAAGAAACTATGACATCCAAGAAACATCCCCGATCCTGAGATTGTTCATCAGGACACAGTGATATGGACGACCAACATTTTGAGTCATTTTCAGACCAATAATTTGATGGTTTAATTTATTGGTAAATCAATAATGGTCATTATATTGTTAAATAAAAATTCCCAAATTTGCATGGCATGGTAAATCCTGTAGCTTAGATATGCAGTATGCATGCATGCTGGTGTTGTCTTATTTTCTTGATCTTATTATTAGATGTGGATGCTGGTGTTGAAATTGCTTGAATAATGTTGCAAAAGATATGGTGCTTCACTGCTTTATTACAGTATGTATTGTTACAGGTTTGGATTGTAATGGAATTACAGTAATTTTAAAAAAAAAAGAGGTTCAACAATAACAACGGTTATATTTAAATTACCCGTTGTTAATACTTTCAACAACGGGTGTAGTACCTCTACCCGTTGTCAACGAGTTTTTTGACATATTTCATTTGGCGCAAATTTGGTGAAAATATATTACAACGGGTATATTTTAACCGTTGTAATAAACTTTTGACAACGGTTGACTTTTATTGACCCGTTGTTATTAACATATAACAACGGTTCTTCTTTGAGCACCCATTGTCAATAGTTTGTCTTAATAAAAAACTAATTTAGAAACCCAAACAGCATGCCATACACAAACACACACAACATTAGTTCAACCGTTGGTAACCTGAGTTAATTCTTCTCTCTTCCTCGCTTTCTACATTCTCGTTGCCGGCCGTCGCCCAATTTCCGACGCCCAGATTACGTTGCCTTCCCTTATCATCCTGCTCGTTCTCTTTATCATCATCATCATCATCATCATCAGGTATGTTCACTTTAATTTTGTGTTTCGTCATTAGGGTTTTAAGACGATCATCTTTTTTCTTTTTCATGCATCTGTTTGTTTTTCGTCTTCTTTGTTATCTTTATCATCCCGCATCATCTACTTCACTCCTTTTATTAGGGTTTAGTATTTTAGAAGCTCAATATGTTGTTTTAAATTTTCATTCCTATTAGGGTTTAGGGTTTTAGATAAACTCTGCATGTACGTTGTTAAGTTGTTCATTTCCTATATCATTCATATTTGGGTTTTAGGATTATCATGGGTGAAAAACGTAAAAGAAGTCAAAAGAATAATAAGCCTCAGGATAATAAGCATGGTGAGAGGGGTGCTACGAAGTGGCAGAAAGTCCTTGCAGCTATAGCCGCTAAACAGCCGTTGGAAATAACATGGAGTGAGATGGGTTTCCCTACTGGTCCAAATGCGGGTTTTTTCTCCAGTTGGATTGGTACTTGCACAAGACAGTTTGTGCCTATCCATTTAGAAGATTTTAGAAATTTGAATCCAAAATTGGCGGAGTTATACTTTGCTCGTGTAAAGGAAGGCTTTATTATACCCGATGAAAGTCATGATAAGTATTTAATGCATAAGGCAGCGGATGTCCACAAGCAGTGGAGGTGTGACGTAGCTAGGGATTGGTTGTATGTGGACAAGGCAACGGGGGAGATGCGTAAGAGCCCACCGGAAAACAAGTGTCCCACCATCAAGCAGGAACAATGGGATCTTTTCAAAAAGATAAGAACTACTGAGAAGTTTCAAGTTAAATATCCTCGCCTTTTAATGATTTACCTATCATTTTTTTAATTAATGAGTCCTTTATATAATCTTTTTATTATCTCATCTACTTGCGCTTTTATATAATTATTTGAAGGCCGTTAGCAGAAGAAATCGTGCTAACATTTCGTGCAAGAAGGGGAAATGGTATGGTTCTCGAGGCGGTTACAAAAAGATAGAAGAGAACCTCGTAAGTAGCATGCATTATTCCCCTGTGAGACTTTATTTTTTTAATCACACTTGGACTTGCATTGATACACATTTATGTGTATAGATGTTACCATGTTAATGTGTAGGTGGCAAAGGGAGTGAAAGAGGTGGATCGGCATGTAACTTATAAAGAAGGGCACACGCCTAAAGGATCCCGGTCGCGTGACAAATATGATGAGGAAGTGTTGGCTGATGCGTGTCTTTTGTATAAGGTTTTTACCTCATTTTTACACGCATTTCTGTACTTTTTATGTAGCATCTGGCTACAAATACCCCCGAATATTCTACTTTGGTTCGTTTTATGTAATTTGCAGGAATTAACCGGAGAGGAGCTAAATCGAGCCTAATTTGTCCCAATTACATGCATTCATGGAGAATAAGGAGCCGGAGCTTGGAAATCTAACACTTGGAAGACGCGTGAGCTGAGTTCGGGAAGTAGTTCAAGGTCTATCGAGCTTAAACAGCTCGATCGAGTGATTTATTGCTCGATCGAATGCTTTTATTTGCCTAAGTTACTCGATCGACTACTTTTTGAGTACACAAGAGGAAGCAAGCAAGGAACACTCGATCGAGTAGTTTATTTCTACTCAATCGAGGAGATTGATGCACAGTTGCTCGATCGAGTGGTTTATTTCCACTCGATCGAGTGGTTAACCCTTCTGAAGACTATTTCCGCCTAATCACTTTATGGGCTTTTGTAATTAGTCCATAGGTTAGGTTTAAGGATGGATTTTGATTATAAGACTGGAGGAGTGAACTACGTTTGGTCTCTCCTCTCTTCCTTCGTTCGTTTTACTGTATACATTGCCACTATTCTTTGGTTTTTGTTCTTCCCTTACACTTTGCTACTCAGATTTGGATTCTGCGATTGGTATTATTATTCCACTTTTATTCTTAATCTTATTTATTGCTTTAATTTCTTCTCTCTTTTAATTGTTATCATAATCGCTTCATTTCAATCCTTATTAGTTTTCTTGTCATGTCAAGTTTTAATTATCTATTTGTTGTTATTGTTAATTCAATGGTAATGAGTAGCTAATTTCCTTCGGCTAAGACTATAGGGGATCCATAATCATGAGGGAATGGTAATCGATTTATTAGGTTAATGCTAGTATAGTCTTTATTGGTTAAATGCTACAATTAATTGTATCCTTCTAATTGAGTCGACGCAATTAGACCTTTAATTCTTAGTGATCCTTGACCTGGACCGAAAGGTTGGAAAAGGCGAGACTACTAGCGGACAATAGGGTATTGCAGTGAGGGCGAAAGTTAAGCTGTTTACGCTTTAGGGTGAATTAAGGACCGAAAGGTGACGTTCGCTACCCCTTAGACCGTATTCGCATTGACCTGAGACCTAGATTACTTGACTAAATGATTATGGTGAACCGTCTGTCTTAGCTGTTTCTCCTTATCTGTTGATTTCTTCCTTTTAATTTTCTCTTCCTTTTTCTCTTTAGTTTAGAATATCACATTTGAAAACCCCCCCAATTGGTTACTTGACGAACTTAGATTAAGCTACAGTTTCCTACCCCTCTGTGGATTCGACCTGACTTCCCTAGCTATATTAGTTAGAGCCACTTGGTATATTTGACAGGTACGCGACAGCCGTGTCAAATTTTGGCGCCGTTGCCGGGGAGGTGGCGTAATTTGTTGCTTTAGTTAAGTTTGTCCCTTGTCTCAAGGAATTTATTCCTTGAGGCAGTTCTCATTTTTTGCAAAGTTTGATTAGTCTTACAGATTGTTCGTTGCTTTGTAAGTTTATCTGCTAGGATGCCTACGATTACTGAGCATGTAGAGCCATGTGGTAGATGTGGCGAGGAAGGGCATGGTCCTATTGAGTGCATGGCAAGTGTAGAGAGTGCCCTTGCTTATCGGAATTATAAGCAAGGAGTTCCTTTTTCTCAGTTATATGAAGAAATAAAGAATGTCTCTACCCCTTCTACGCCGGTACCGCAGCCGGTCTCTCCTTCTGCAAGTGAGGAAATTGCCGAATTAAAATCTATTATGATGAGTATATCACGACAATCTGAAACGGTCATATCGGAATTAAAAGAACAAGTCGCGCAGTTAACGCTTGCGAAAGACCAAACCAAGCTTCTTCCAATATGCGATCCAGTCAGTGCAATGAATTTTCAAAATGACCTTACGCATGAAGAAGACGAGGTTTTGATAGCTGAAGATAACCAGGAGGACGATCTAGAGGAATTTTTAATCCAAATCTTTGCAGCGTGCAATCAAGATACTCGATCGAGTGAATTCCCTACTCGATCGAGTGAATCAATTCATCCTATCACTCGATCGAGTGAAATTACTGGTCGATCGAGTGGTGCACCATTTTATGTTGGTCGATCGAGTGATATTATTACTCGATCGAAGGAGTTTGCTGCCGAAGTCACTCGATCGAGTGACAAAATCGATCGATCGAGTGAAACAGAAGAAGAGGACGGTCGATTGAGTGATAAAGGCACTCGATCGAGTACTTCAAGTGGCGGAGATCCTATTTTACTATGTAATGCCGCTACCGTGTCATCTTCCCCTGCTGTAGAGACGTCACACATTGATAAAGGTAAAGGAAAAGTTGCGGGTCCACTCGTTGCCACTAGGGTACTCTTTCCAAGCCGTCTGAAGGACGCAAAGATCGAATGACAGTACGGTAAGTTTGTGGACGTTGTGAAGAACCTCCAGGTAACTGTCCCTTTTTCCGAACTTGTTACTCAGGTACCCACTTACACTAAGTTTATGAAAGATATTGTGACGCGTAAGAGAAATTTGAGTGAATTTAAGACGATTTCATTTATGGAAGAGTCTAGTAATTTGCTTTTGAATAAGAGCCGCCCAAAATGAAAGACCCGGGCAGCTTTTCTATTACCTGTATTATAGGCAACATGGTTATTGATAAGGCTCTTTGCGATTTAGGTGCCAGTGTCAGCGTCATGCCCCTTCCTGTCTGCAAGAAATTGAACATGAGTCATTTTAAAGTGACTAACATTACCCTACAGATGGCTGATAGATCTTTTAGGAGGCCTTAGGTGTCTTAGAGGATGTGCCTGTGAAAATAGGCAAGCTCTTTATCCCAGTAGATTTCATTGTTTTAGATATAGCTGAGGACACCCGGACCCAGATTATCTTAGTAAGACCATTCCTTTGTACAGCTGGGGCTGTTATTGATGTTAGAAATGGGCGTTTGACTCTAGTAGTAGGGGATGACGCTATCACTTTCAGCCTGCCTAGTACTTTGGCTCGACCAATGATAGAGGATACTTGCTATTCGGTTAATATTATTGACGAGTCTATTTATGACTTCTGGTCGGGTTCTTTTATGAAGGACCCACTAGAAGCTCTTATGCTTTTGATGAGTGTGCGAGATAGCCCGGATTTACGATGACGCTGTGTTGGATTTGCTTGTTGATGATTTAGATGAGCCTGAACTTACCGAGGCTGAGGGAGAGCAAGTGGAACAAATGATTAGCACTCTTTGCTCCATTGAGGTAAAGGTACCGGAACGTAAGCCTCTCCCTTCTCATCTTAAATATGTTTTCTTAGACGATACAGAGCAATATCCAGTCATTGTTAGTGCCAAGCTTAATGATGATCACCGACCTCTTTGTTAGTCGTACTTAAGAAAACAGAAAGCACTGGGTTATTCACCGGATGATATCAAGGGGATTAGTCCCGATATCTCGTATGCACGGGATAGAGCCGAGGAAGATCACAAACCTTGCGGGCGGGTCGGTGCCGGCATGAACCGAAGATGCGGGATGTTGTGATGGCCGAGGTAATGAAGTCTGCTGGATGCGGTATTATTTATTCTGTCGGTAATTCTAAATGGGTGAGTCAAAGATGGGTAGTCCCGAAGAAAGGAGGGACAACCGTTGTTAAGAATGAGAAGAATGAGTTAATACCTACACGAGTAGTGACTGGTTGGGGGATGTGCATAGATTATAGACAAACAATGCCGCCACCAAGAAAGATCACTTTCCCCTTCCTTTTATTGATCAAATGGTAGAAAGGTTAGCTTCTCATAAATTTTTCTCGCTATTTAGACGGGTATTCGGGGTTCCTTCGCATCCCTATCCACCCGCATTTATCAGGCTAAGACTACATTTACTTGTCCTCAGGGCGTTTTTGCTTATCGCAGGATGCCTTTTGGTTTGTGTAATGCCCCTGCCACCTTTCAAAGGTGTATGATGGGGATATTTTCAGAGTATATTGAGTCTATTATGGAAGTTTTCATGGACGATTTCAGTGTATATGGAAGTGATTTTTCTAACTCGTCTCTGTCTAACCTTGAGAAAGTGTTGCAGCGCATTGAGGTTAATCTTGTCTTTGAATCGGGAGAAGTGCCACTTTATGGTCAACGAGGGAGTTGTCTTAGGGCACTTAGTTTCTGATAGGGGAATAGAGGTTGATAAAGCAAAGGTGGAAGTGATTCAGCAATTACCACCTCCTGTTAATGTTAAAGGGGTGAGGAGTTTCCTTGGTCACGCCGGCTTTTACCGCCGGTTTATCAAGGATTTCTCAAAAATTGCTAAACCACTTACACAGTTGCTACTCAAGGATGCCCCTTTTGTGTTTACTGATGATTGTCTTTCTGCTTTTAATAGGTTAAAGCAGGCTTTAGTCTCTGCGCCGATCATACAGCCTCCCGACTGGGACTTGGCGTTTGAAATCATGTGTGATGCGAGTGATTATGCACTAGGAGCGGTGTTGGGGCAGAGGAAAGACAAAGCTTTGAATGCTATCTACTATGCAAGCCGAACTCTAGATGAGGCTCAAGTGAAGTACACTACCACTGAGAAAGAGCTGCTAGCTGTAGTTTATGCCTTAGAGAAGTTTCTTACTTATTTAGTTGGGTCAGAAGTTACTGTTTTTACTGACCATGCAGCTTTGAGGCATCTCCTTGCTAAGAAGGAGGCTAAACCGCGGTTATTGAGATGGATACTCCTCCTTCAGGAGTTTGATTTGCAGATTAAGGATAAGAAAGGAGCTGAGAACGTTGTAGTTGATCACTTGTCTCGACTGATGCGACAAGAAGGGGAAGATTCTCTACCTATAGATGATTCTTTTCCTGACGATACTTTAATTGCTGTTATATCGTCTATTGTTAACCAAGAACCTTGGTATGCAGATATAGCTAACTTCGTTGTCAGTGGCAAGCTGCCACCTGACCTTTCTCATCAGCAGAGGAAGCGTTTTCTGTATAACGCTAAGCGATTCGGGATGATCCTTACTTGTTTAAGGAATGTGCAGACGGTCTCTACAGACGGTGTATTCCGCAGTGGGAGACCAAGATAGTCCTGGAAGGCTATCACTCCTCTTCATATGGTGGTCACCACGGTCCATCGCGCACCGTGGCTAAGGTACTTCAGTCTAGTTTTTACTGGCCTTCTTTGTTTGCTGATGCTAGGTCTTTTGTTTCAGCTTGTGATGCTTGCCAACGATCAGAGAACATGTCAAGGAGACATGAGATGCCACAAAACGGCATCCTAGAGGTCGAGGTCTTAGATGTCTGGGGCATTGATTTCCAAGGACCGTTCCCATCCAGTAAAGGTAACAGGTATATCTTAGTGGCTGTAGACTATGTGTCGAAATGGGTTGAGGCAATTGCCTCACCCCATTGTGATGCTAAGATCGTGATAAAGTTGTTCAAGAAGATCATATTCCCCCGATTTGGTGTTCCTAGGGTCGTCATTAGTGATGGGGGAATGCATTTTAAAGAAAAGAAACTCACTTCTATTCTTTCTAAAGTTGGTGTCCAACACCGGCGAGGTTTGGGGTATCATCCCCAAACTAGTGGTCAGGTTGAGGTCTCTAACCGCGAGTTGAAAGAGATCTTGTCTAAAGTAGTTTCTAAATCACAGAAAGACTGGTGTCTTAAGCTAGATGACACATTATGGGCTTATAGAACTGCCTTTAAGACACCAATTGGTGCATCACCTTATAGGCTAGTTTATGGGAAATCGTGTCACTTACCTGTTGAGTTGGAATGTAAGGCCTGGTGGGCAATTCGTGAGCTTAATTATGATCCTAAGTTGTGTGGTCAGAATCTTTTTTTGCAGCTAGATGAGCTGGAAGAGTTTAGGCTTAATGCCTATGATAGCTCGTGCATTTACAAAGAAAAGACGAAGAGGTGGCATGACAAGAGAATCCTACCATGTGAGTTTCATGTTGGGCAAAAGGTGCTGCTATTTAATGCCCGATTGAGATTATTCCCTGGCAAGCTGAAGTCCAGGTAGAGTGGTCCTTACACGGTGACAGCTGTTACCAAATTTGGATCCGTGGAGCTCGAAGATTCCGAGGGTCATAGATTCAAGGTGAATGGCCAATATGTGAAGCATTACCACGAAGCGAATGAAGCAGACAATCGCGTTGAAGTTTTGCGCTTCGACGAGCTTGACGCGCCAGTTAATTGATGCCAGAAAGGTCGTGCGGGACCTCTTAAATCAGCGCTCTCCGGGAGGCAGCCCGGACTGTTTTATTGTACTTTTGTTAAACATTTTATTTTTCCTTAGCTCTCTGTTGAACTTTATATGCTGCTTACGAACTCCCTATTCTTTTCCTTGCTTTAATTGCGTGTTTTGCAGGTCCAGCACTCAATCGAGTGGTTTCCAGCTCGATCGAGCACTTTTTGGGATAGTTTTCACTCGATCGAGTGATAATTGTCCTCGATCGACCATTTCCAACATCACGTCTACTCGATCGAGTGGTTTTTCACTCAATCGTGCCCTTCCAATTGCCAGTTCACTCGATCGAGCTGTTCTAAGTGCTCGATCGAGCGGTTATGCTTCCCAACTGATGTTTTACGTCTATGGAGCTACTGCTTGACTTTCTTTGACCTCCCATGTTCATGGTCGGTTTGGGGAGGTCCCTCCTTATGACATTTTGTAAGTTTTCCGACTCCACTTCTCCTTCTCTTTCCAGTTTGCATTTCTTTCCCTATTTTTGGTACAATGAGGGCATTGTACGGTTTGGTTTGGGGAGGTTTGCATCCATATCTGTGTCTGCGTTCTTTTCTTGCATTTTTGCTTTCACGTTTATTGATTTCTGCATGCATTGTTGCCTTAATTGATTCGAAAAATCATAAAAATTCAAAAAAAAAATTCTTGTTTAAATTGAGTCGCAACGTTTGAACACTGACGCTACTTTGAATCTTTACTTGAGCCTTGCATATTCTTGACATTTAGTTGGCATGATTATGTGCATAATCTACGAGTTTTTGTTTCTTCCTTATCTGAACGAATAGACTTGATTCATTATGTCGGCAAGCTACATTACATTCTGAGGTTAGAGCTTTATAAACTGGTGACATCCATGACCGGTTTCATTTAGGATGTGAGTAGTACTCTCTTTAAGGCATGTAACATCAATTGGCATAAGCATAAGTCTAGTCTTCTTAATACCTGTATGCATTCGGTCTGTGGATGGTGACACATGTTAGGAGAGGCAGTTCCCTTTATTTCATTCTACCCATGAGCCCCACATAGCCAAATTGCCTTTTTGTCCTTTTAACTACTTTCTATAATACTTCTTACCCTAGCTGAGCTAGTGACGAGTAGTCCTTGGAATGTTTTATTGCAATATGGTTATTGTATCTGATTTTGGAAGATGGTGGAAGAATTGAAGGGAAAGATGTTGAATTGTTGAAAAAAAAAATGAAAGAAAAAAAAATGATGAAAAATGGAACGAAAAAAGAAAATAAAAAAATAATATAATCTCGTGTGAAGAAAAATCAGAATTGTATAATGACTTTTACTCCCATGTTTCACTTATATCTTATGGGGAGTTGATGAGCTTTTGGGTTTCGTGAGTTTAGTGCATAGCTTTTGCACCGTTTCATCTTGTATACTGAGTATGAAGTTGGGATGCAGTTTATTTTTGGATCTATTGTTGCTAGCCTGGCTATTAACTCCACACATCCAAATTCATCTTAGCCCCTTCCTACCCATTACCTCACTTACGCAAATGTAAGTCCTAGTCATGTGTCTTGGTCATTAGTATGGTTGGAATGCATGTGTACGGTTGTAGAGACTTTATTCATGTTAACTGCATGCATGTTCTTATATGTCGAGTTAGGTGAGTGTCTCTACTTCTTTATATCTCTCACATATATATACTTACCTTGTGCCTAATTTTGAGTGACGAGCGGCCCGTGAGAGTCCGACATCTTTTGAGTCTTGCAAGGTCGACGGTTCAGTAAGTTTGAAACATTGATTTAACCCGTTTGCACTTCTCATTTGCCACTTTGTCATTCTGTTGCATTAAATTGGTTCTAGTGGATGATTTGTAGCTGATGCGTTGGTCCCGTTCCATTGTTTATTCTTAGTTGCATTCATATTTGCTTGGGGACAAGCAAAGGTTTGGTTTGGGGAGATTTGATGTGTGTCTTTTGTATAAGGTTTTTACCTCATTTTTACACGCATTTCTGTACTTTTTATGTAGCATCTGGCTACAAATACCCCCGAATATTCTACTTTGGTTCGTTTTATGTAATTTGCAGGAATTAACCGGAGAGGAGCTAAATCGAGCCTAATTTGTCCCAATTGCATGCATTCATGGAGAATAAGGAGCCGGAGCTTGGAAATCTAAAACTTGGAAGACGCGTGAGCTGAGTTCGGGAAGTAGTTCAAGGTCTATCGAGCTTAAACAGCTCGATCGAGTGATTTATTGCTCGATCGAATGCTTTTATTTGCCTAAGTTACTCGATCGACTAACTTTTGAGTACACAAGAGGAAGCAAGCAAGGAACACTCGATCGAGTAGTTTATTTCTACTCGATCGAGGAGATTGATGCACAGTTGCTCGATCGAGTGGTTTATTTCCACTCGATCGAGTGGTTTACCCTTCTGAAGACTATTTCCGCCTAATCACTTTATGGGCTTTTGTAATTAGTCCATAGGTTAGGTTTTAGGATGGATTTTGATTATATGACTGGAGGAGTGAACTACGTTTGGTCTCTCCTCTCTTCCTTCGTTCGTTTTACTGTATACATTGCCACTATTCTTTGGTTTTTGTTCTTCCCTTACACTTTGCTACTCATATTTGGATTCTGTGATTGGTATTATTATTCCACATTTATTCTTAATCTTATTTATTGCTTTAATTTCTTCTCTCTTTTAATTGTTATCATAATCGCTTCATTTCAATCCTTATTAGTTTTCTTGTCATGTCAAGTTTTGATTATCTATTTGTTGTTATTGTTAATTCAATGGTAATGAGTAGCTAATTTCCTTCGGCTAAGACTATAGGGGATCCATAATCATGAGGGAATGGTAATCGATTTATTAGGTTAATGCTAGTATAGTCTTTGTTGGTTAAATGCTACAATTAATTGTATCCTTCTAATTGAGTCGACACAATTAGACCTTTAATTCTTAGTGATCCTTGACCTGGACCGAAAGGTTGGAAAAGGCGAGACTACTAGCGGACAATAGGGTATTGCAGTGAGGGCGAAAGTTAAGCTGTTTACACTTTAGGGGGAATTAAGGACCGAAAGGTGACGTTCGCTACCCCTTAGACCGTATTCGCATTGACCTGAGACCTAGATTACTTGACTAAATGATTATGGTGAACCGTCTGTCTTAGCTGTTTCTCCTTACCTGTTGATTTCTTCTTTTTAATTTTCTCTTCCTTTTTCTCTTTAGTTTAGAATATCACATTTGAAAACCCCCCCAATTGGTTACTTGACGAACTTAGATTAAGCTACAGTTTCTTACCTCTCTGTGGATTCGACCCGACTTCCCTAGCTATATTAGTTAGAGCCAGTTGGTATATTTGACAGGTACGCGAAAGCCGTGTCAAATTTTGGCGCCGTTGCCGGGGAGGTGGCGTAATTTGTTGCTTTAGTTAAGTTTGTCCCTTGTCTCAAGGAATTTATTCCTTGAGGCTGTTCTCATTTTTTGCAAAGTTTGATTAGTCTGCAGATTGTTCGTTGCTTTGTAAGTTTATCTGCCAGGATGCCTACAATTGCTGAGCATGTAAACCATGTGGTAGATGAGGCGAGGAAGGGCATGGTCCTATTGAGTGCATGGCAAGTGTAGAGCGTGCCCTTGCTTATCGGAATTATAAGCAAGGAGTTCCTTTTTCTCAGATATATGAAGAAATAAAGAATGTCTCTACCCCTTCTACGCCGGTACCGCAGCCGGTCTCTCCTTCTGCAAGCGAGGAAATTGCCGAATTAAAATCTATTATGATGAGTATATCACGACAATCTGAAACGGTCATATCGGAATTAAAAGAACAAGTCGCGCAGTTAACGCTTGTGAAAGACCAAACCAAGCTTCTTCCAATATGCGATCCAGTCAGTGCAATGAATTTTCAAAATGACCTTACGCATGAAGAAGACGAGGTTTTGATAGCTGAAGATAACCAGGAGGACGATCTAGAGGAATATTTAATCGAAATACTTGCAGCTTGCAATCAAGATACTCGATCGAGTGAATTCCCTACTCGATCGAGTGAATCAATTCATCCTATCACTCGATCGAGTGGTGCACCATTTGATGTTGGTCGATCGAGTGATATTATTACTCGATCGAAGGAGTTTGCTGCCGAAGTCAATCGATCGAGTGACAAAACTGATCGATCGAGTGAAACAGAAGAAGAGGACGGTCGATCGAGTGATAAAAGCACTCGATCGAGTACTTCAAGTGGCGGAGATCCTATTTTACTATCTAATGCCGCTACCGTGTCATCTTCCCCTGCTGTGGAGACGTCACGCATTGATAAAGGTAAAGGAAAAGTTGTGGGTCCACTCGTTGCCACTAGGGTACCCTTTCCAAGCCGTCTGAAGGACGCAAAGATCGAATGACAGTACGGTAAGTTTGTGGACGTTGTGAAGAACCTCCAGGTAACTGTCCCTTTTTCCGAACTTGTTACTCAGGTACCCACTTACGCTAAGTTTATGAAAGATATTGTGACGCGTAAGAGAAATTTGAGTGAATTTGAGACGATTTCATTTATGGAAGAGTCTAGTAATTTGCTTTTGAATAAGAGCCGCCCAAAATGAAAGACCCGCACTACAACAAAGTGTCACTTGCGCCACGAATTAAGCCACGGGAATTAATAATTTGTGGCTAAAGTTTGCTTAGCCACGGGAAAAACTTATTCATTATTTTGGAAAAAAAAATTATGCCACGGGATAATTTTTTCCGTGGCAAAAAGTCACTTTCGCCACGAATTAGGCTACACCCGTGGCAAATAATTATTTTAGCCACGGGCTATGTCACACCCGTGGCGAAAGTTTATTTAGTCATGAATTGTTCCGTGGCAAATATTTTGTTAGCCACGAACTAACAAACACCCGTGGCAAGTATCTTTTCTGACTTAAATCTGAATGAAATTTAATCAAATATAATAATATGAAAATACATTTAAATACAAAATTTTAGTACCACTTTGATTGAGTTTTTTTTTTTTTTTGGTGACGAGGGGTTTAATCCCCCCGGGCCCAGGCATTCCGGCGTCACCACCTGGACCATCTAAACCACCCCAATTGGGGCAGCCGAGATAACCGCATGTAATTGCTCATCCGTGGGTTCGAACACGGGACCTCGCAATTCTTGCCTTTGCAAGCTTTGAGGTTACCCAAGTCTACCACTAGACTGCAAGCACTTGGTTACTTTGATTAATTTAATTAGTATTTTTATTGTTTTATGTACTTTAATAAGAAATTTTAAAATTTTATAAACTTATATGGAAGCAAAGAAAAGTTTATCGCCTGAATTTTTTGATTTTTTTACAAATCAAAATTTATGCTTGGTAGGTTTTTTAAAACAATAATAATTTAAAAAATTTGTTTTAATATATAATTTTGTTTATTAAAGTCGTGAATTTATTTTTCTTTTTTTAAATTAAACTTTATAATCTTGAATAACAATCTTAAATGATCGTATCAAATTTAAAGATATAACATATCAAATTGAATAAAAACCTTATTTGCCATCTATGTTAGAGAAATCTAAAATTAATATATTGTTAAAATATTTCATTCAAAAGTTGATTTCCAACTTATTTGTAGGATATTTTTAGAAAATTTTGAATTTGATATAAAATTTACGAAAATTTTCCGTGGTACCCTCGAACTTTGCCAGATTACACATGATACCCATTATTTTATGTTTCTACATATGGTGTCCTTGTGTTTACCTTTTTCATTACTAGAATACCCTTTGGTGAAGACGCCGTTACTCCTATAAGTAATTTGATGAGTAATTAAGTATGTTATGTTGTTATTGATCTATTATTTAGGTACTAAATGTTATTTTATTAGACAAAATAAGGATTTAGGTATTTGATGATGAATTGATAGTGCATTAGAAAATAAAAAAAAGGCGCCACAAGGCATATGAGTAGCAGCGTTATGACGGAAGTTTGTCAACAAGTATTCTGGGACTGAAAAAGGTAAATACAGGGGTACCATATGTAAAACCTTAAAAATAGGGTACCATATGTAATCTGTTAAAATTCGAGGGTACCATGAACAATTTACGTAAAATTTAACTCGCTGAGAAAAAAAAATTCCAAATTTTTTTCATTGAAAATAAGCGCATTACAGAGAGAAATATAGAAATTATAATAATTTACAGTCACATTTGCAAATAATGTGAAATTTTGAGAAAAGAAACGGTAAACGATAAAAAAGAGAAATCGGTTTAGGAAATTAAGCGATTCTTTTGTTCAATAGTCTTTTTCGTGTTATTTGGGTAAAAAAGTGACTACTTTTTGGTTAATAGTGACCAGTTTTGGGAAAAAAAGACATTTTGTTATAAAAAGCGGTCATTACTTTACCAAAAAATGGTCACATCAGGTACGACGGTTATACAATAGAATTTGCGTAGAAAAATATACGAAAAAATGAGTACATAAGAAATGAAAATAAGAATGTCAATAAACAAAAGAAATAAAAAAAATGTTAGGAAAACACAATTATGTTTACTTTTTGGAGAAAATGGTTTGATGACTTCGGCAACAAATGACGTCAAAATCATTAGTCAGGAGGTTACTATCGAAAATTTAATTGTTTCGGACAAAATAATGTTTTTCCCGCAAAAATTGTAAATCATGTAACATTTATGTAATTAAATAGTACTAAAGGTAAGATTTGAAAGAAAAAAAAAATAAATTTAAAAGGATTCAAAATACTAATTATATCAACAAAGTTAACATTTAATTTCGGTGGCACATCAAAAGAACTCCACAGTTAAGCGTGCTCAGGTGAGATTAGTGTAGGGATGGGTGACCTCCTGGGAAGCCTCTCCGATGCTCACAAATGCATGACCGGCGAAACCAAATAACGTTCAAATGAATCAAGTTAACTAGCGAAACAATTACCTTGATTGTCATGGTTCCGTATATGAAAAAATAACAATTGTGAAAAATAAATAAATTATTTTACGTTTTATTTATTTAATTTATATATATATTGTTTGCCACGGGAATTATTTTTTCGCCACGGGAAATATCTTTGGCCACGGGAGTTATTAGCCACGAGAGAATCCGTGGTCAAAAATTCAATAATAGCCACGTTCTTGTTTTTCCCGTGGCTATGTCTTTGCCACGGTCACTTGCGCCACGGAAGGTATTCCCGTGGCAAAATGATTTAGCCACGGAAATTTAGCACTTGCGCCACGAATTTAGCCGTGGCCCAAGTGCTAATTTGTAGTAGTGCCGGGCAGCTTTTCTATTACCTGTATTATAGGCAACATGGTTATTGATAAGGCTCTTTGCGATTTAGGTGCCAGTGTCAGCGTCATGCCCCTTCCTGTCTGTAAGAAATTGAACATGAGTCATTTTAAAGTGACTAACATTACCCTACAGATGGCTGATAGATCTTTTAGGAGGCCCTTAGGTGTCTTAGAGGACGTGCCTGGGAAAATAGGCAAGCTCTTTATCCCAGTAGATTTCATTGTTTTAGATATAGCTGAGGACACCCGGACCCAGATTATCTTAGGAAGACCATTCCTTTGTACAAATGGGCCGTTATTGATGTTAGAAATGGGCGTTTGACTCTAGTAGTAGGGGATGACGCTATCACTTTCAGCCTGCCTAGTACTTTGGCTCGACCAATGATAGAGGATACTTGCTATTCGGTTGATATTATTGACGAGTCTATTTATGACTTCTGGTCGGGTTCTTTTATGAAGGACCCACTAGAAGCTCTTATGCTTTTTGATGAGTGTGCGAGATAGCCCGGGACGACGATGACGCCGTGTTGGATTTGCTTGTTGATGATTTAGATGAGCCTTGAACTTACCGAGGCTGAGGGAGAGCAAGTGGAACAAATGATTAGCACTCTTTGCTCCATTGAGGTAAAGGTACCGGAACGTAAGCCTCTCCCTTCTCATCTTAAATATGTTTTCTTAGACGATACAGAGCAATATCCAGTCATTGTTAGTGCCAAGCTTAATGATGATCACCGACCTCTTTGTTAGTCAGACTTAAGAAAAAGAAATCACTTTGGGTTATTCACCGGACGATATCAAGGGGATTAGTCCCGATATTCGTATGCACAGGATAGAGCTGGAGGAAGATCACAAACCTTGCGAGGCGGGGTCGGCGCACGGTGAACCGAAGATGCGGGATGTTGTGATGGCCGAGGTAATGAAGCTCGCTGGATGCAGGTATTATTTATTCTGTCGGTAATTCTAAATGGGTGAGTCCAGTATAGGTAGTCCCGAAGAAAGGAGGGACAACTGTTGTTAAGAATGAGAAGAATGAGTTAATACCTACTCGAGTAGTGACTGGTTGGCGGATGTGCATAGATTATAGACAGCTGAATGCCGCCACCAAGAAAGATCACTTTCCCCTTCCTTTTATTGATCAAATGGTAGAAAGGTTAGCTTTACATAAATTTTTCTGCTATTTAGACGGGTATTCAGGGTTCTTTCGGATCCCTATCCACCCAGCGATCGTGGCTAAGACTACATTTACTTGTCCTCAAGGCGTTTTTGCTTATCGCAGGATGCCTTTTGGTTTGTGTAATGCCCCTGCCACCTTTCAAAGGTGTATGATGGGGATATTTTCAGAGTATATTGAGTCTATTATGGAAGTTTTCATGGATGATTTCAGTGTATATGGAAGTGATTTTTCTAACTGTCTGTCTAACCTTGAGAAAGTGTTGCGGCAGCCACGCATTTGAGGTTAATCTTGTCTTTGAATCGGGAGAAGTGCCACTTTATGGTCAACGAGGGAGTTGTCTTAGGGCACTTAGTTTCTGATAGGGGAATAGAGGTTGATAAAGCAAAGGTGGAAGTGATTCAGCAATTACCACCTCCTGTTAATGTTAAAGGGGTGAGGAGTTTCCTTGGTCACGCCGGCTTTTACCACCGGTTTATCAAGGATTTCTCAAAAATTGCTAAACCACTTACACAGTTGCTACTAAAGGAAGCCCCTTTTGTGTTTACTGATGATTGTCTTTCTGCTTTTAACAGGTTAAAGCAGGCTTTAGTCTCTGCGCCGATCATACAGCCTCCCGACTGGGACTTGTCGTTTGAAATCATGTGCGATGCGAGTGATTATGCACTAGGAGCGGTGCTGGGGCAGAGGAAAGACAAAGCTTTGAATACTATCTACTATGCGAGCCGAACTCTGGATGAGGCTCAAGTGAAGTACACTACCACTGAGAAAGAGCTGCTAGCTGTAGTTTATGCCTTAGAGAAGTTTCTTACTTATTTAGTTGGGTCAGAAGTTACTGTTTTTAATGACCATGCAACTTTGAGGCATCTCCTTGCTAAGAAGGAGGCTAAACCGCGGTTATTGAGATGGATACTCTTCCTTCAGGAGTTTGATTTGCAGATTAAGGATAAGAAAGGAGCTGAGAACGTTGTAGCTGATCACTTGTCGCGACTGATGCGACAAGAAGGGGAAGATTCTCTACCTATAGATGATTCTTTTCCTGACGATACTTTAATTGTTGTTATATCGTCTATTGCTAACCAAGAACCTTGGTATGCAGATATAGCTAACTTCGTTGTCAGTGGCAAGCTGCCACCTGACCTTTCTCATCAGTAGAGGAAGCGTTTTTTGTATAACGCTAAGCAGTACTTCTGGGATGATCCTTACTTGTTTAAGGAATTTGCAGACGGTCTCTACAGACGGTGTATTCCGCAGTGGGAGACCAAGATAGTCCTGGAAGGCTGTCACTCCTCTTCATATGGTGGTCACCACGGTCCATCGCGCACCGTGGCTAAGGTACTTTTAGTCTGGTTTTTACTGGCCTTCTTTTTTGCTGATGCTAGGTCTTTTGTTTCAGCTTGTGATGCTTGCCAACGATCAGGGAACATTTCAAGGAGACATGAGATGCCACAAAACGGCATCCTAGAGGTCGAGGTCTTCGATGTCTGGGGCATTGATTTCCAAGGACCGTTCCCATCCAGTAAAGGTAACAGGTATATCTTAGTGGCTGTAGACTATGTGTCGAAATGGGTTGAGGCAATTGCCTCACCCCATTGTGATGCTAAGACCGTGATAAAGATGTTCAAGAAGATCATATTCCCCCGATTTGGTGTCCCTAGGGTCGTCATTAGTGATGGGGGAATGTATTTTAAAGAAAAGAAACTCACTTCTATTCTGTCTAAAGTTGGTGTCCAACACCGGCGAGGTTTGGGGTATCATCCCCAAACTAGTGGTCAGGTTGAGGTCTCTAACCGCGAGTTGAAAGAGATCTTGTCTAAAGTATTTTCTAAATCACGGAAAGACTGGAGTCTTAAGCTAGATGACACATTATGGGCTTATAGAACTGCCTTTAAGACACCAATTGGTGCATCGCCTTATAGGCTAGTTTATGGGAAATCGTGTCACTTACCTGTTGAGTTGGAATATAAGGCCTGGTGGGCAATTCATGAGCTTAATTATGATCCTAAGTTATGTGGTCAGAATCGTCTTTTGCAGCTAGATGAGCTGGAAGAGTTTAGGCTTAATGCCTATGATAGCTCGCGCATTTACAAAGAAAAGACGAAGAGGTGGCATGACAAGAGAATCCTACCTCGTGAGTTTCATGTTGGGCAAAAAGTGTTCCTTACACGGTGACAGCTGTTACCAAATTTGGATCCGTGGAGCTCGAAGATTCCGAGGGTCAAAGATTCAAGGTGAATGGCCAATATTTGAAGCATTACCACGAAGCGAATGAAGCAGACAATCGCGTTGAAGTTTTGCGCTTCGACGAGCTTGACGCGCCAGTTAATTGATGCCAGAAAGGTCGTGCGGGACCTCTTAAACCAGCGCTCTCCGGGAGGCAGCCCGGACTATTTTATTGTACTTTTGTTAAACATTTTATTTTTCCTTAGCTCTCTGTTGAACTTTATACGCTGCTTACGAACTCCCTATACTTTTCCTTGCTTTAATTGCGTGTTTTGCAGGTCCAGCACTCGATCGAGTGGTTTCCAGCTCGATCGAGCACTTTTTGGGATAGTTTTCACTCGATCGAGTGATAATTGTCCTCGATCGACCATTTCCAACATCACGTCTACTCGATCGAGTGGTTTTTCACTCGATCGAGCCCTTCCAATTGCCAGTTCACTCGATCGAGCTGTTCTAAGTGCTCGATCGAGCGGTTATGCTTCCCAACAGATGTTTTACGTCTATGGAGCTACTGCTTGACTTTCTTTGACCTCCCATGTTCATGGTAGGTTTGGGGAGGTCCCTCCTTATGACATTTTGTAAGTTTTCCGACTCCACTTCTCCTTCTCTTTCCAGTTTGCATTTCTTTCCCTATTTTTGGTACAATGAGGGCATTGTACGCTTTGGTTTAGGGAGGTTTGCATCCATATCTGTGTCTGCATTCTTTTCTTGCATTTTTGCTTTCACGTTTATTGATTTCTGCATGCATTGTTCCCTTAATTGATTCGAAAAATCATAAAAATTCAAAAAAAAAATTCATGTTTAAATTGAGTCGGAACGTTTGAACACTGACGCTACTATGAATCTTTTCTTGAGCCTTGCATATTCTTGACATTTAGTTGGCATGATTATGTGCATAATCTACGAGTTTTTGTTTCTTCCTTATCTGAACGAATAGACTTGATTCATTATGTCGGCAAGCTACATTACATTCTGAGGTTAGAGCTTTATAAACTGGTGACATCCATGACCGATTTCATTTAGGATGTGAGTAGTACTCTCTTTAAGGCATGTAACATCAATTGGCATAAGCATGAGTCTAGTCTTCTTAATACCTGTATGCATTCGGTCTGTGGATGGTGACACATGTTAGAAGAGGCAGTTCCCTTTATTTCATTCTACCCATGAGCCCCACATAGCCAAATTCCCTTTTTGTCCTTTTAACTACTTTCTATAATACTTCCTACCCTAGCTGAGCTAGTGACGAGTAGTCCTTGGAATGTTTTATTGCAATATGGTTATTGTATCTGATTTCAGAAGATGGTGGAAGAATTGATGGGAAAGATGTTGAATTGTTGAAAAAAAAAATGAAAGAAAAAAAAATGATGAAAAATGGAACGAAAAAAGAAAAGAAAAAAATAATATAATCTCGTGTGAAGAAAAATGAGAATTGTATAATGACTTTTACTCCCATGTTTCACTTATATCTTATGGGGAGTTGATGAGCTTTTGGGTTTCGTGAGTTTAGTGCATAGCTTTTGCACCGTTTCATCTTGTATACTGAGTACGAAGTTGGGATGCAGTTTATTTTTGGATCCGTTGTTGCTAGCCTGGCTGTTAACTCCACACATCCAAATTCATCTTAGCCCCTTCCTACCCATTACCTCACTTACCCAAATGTAAGTCCTCGGCATGTGTCTTGGTCATTAGTATGGTTGGAATGCATGTGTACGGTTGTAGAGACTTTATTCATGTTAACTGCATGCATGTTCTTATAGGTCGAGTTAGGTGAGTGTCTCTACTTTTTTCTATCTCTCACATATATATACTTACATTGTGCCTAATTTTGAGTGACGAGCGGCCCGTGAGAGTCCGACATCTTTTGAGTCTTGCAAGGTCGACGGTTCAGTAAGTTTGAAACATTGATTTAACCCGTTTGCACTTCTCATTTGCCACTTTGTCATTCTGTTGCATTAAATTGGTTCTAGTGGATGATTTGTAGCTGATGCGTTGGTTCCGTTCCATTGTTTACTCTTAGTTGCATTCATATTTGTTTGGGGACAAGCAAAGGTTTGGTTTGGGGAGATTTGATGCGTGTCTTTTGTATAAGGTTTTTACCTCATTTTTACACGCATTTCTGTACTTTTTATGTAGCATCTGGCTACAAATACCCCCGAATATTCTACTTTAGTTCGTTTTATGTAATTTGAAGGAATTAACCGGAGAGGAGCTAAATCGAGCCTAATTTGTCCCAATTGCATGCATTCATGGAGAATAAGGAGCCGGAGCTTGGAAATCTAACACTTGGAAGACGCGTGAGCTGAGTTCGGGAAGTAGTTCAAGGTCTATCGAGCTTAAACAGCTCGATCGAGTGATTTATTGCTCGATCGAATGCTTTTATTTGCCTAAGTTACTCGATCGACTACTTTTTGAGTACACAAGAGGAAGCAAGCAAGGAACACTCGATCGAGTAGTTTATTTCTACTCGATCGAGGAGATTGATGCACAGTTGCTCGATCGAGTGGTTTATTTCCACTCGATCGAGTGGTTTACCCTTCTGAAGACTATTTTCGCCTAATCACTTTATGGGCTTTTGTAATTAGTCCATAGGTTAGGTTTTAGGATGGATTTTGATTATAAGACTGAAGGAGTGAACTACGTTTGGTCTCTCCTCTCTTCCTTCGTTCGTTTTACTGTATACATTGCCACTATTCTTTGGTTTTTGTTCTTCCCTTACACTTTGCTACTCAGATTTGGATTCTGCGATTGGTATTATTATTCCACTTTTATTCTTAATCTTATTTATTGCTTTAATTTCTTCTCTCTTTTAATTGTTATCATAATCGCTTCATTTCAATCCTTATTAGTTTTCTTGTCATGTCAAGTTTTAATTATCTATTTGTTGTTATTGTTAATTCAATGGTAATGAGTAGCTAATTTCCTTCGGCTAAGACTATAGGGGATCCATAATCATGAGGGAATGGTAATCGATTTATTAGGTTAATGCTAGTATAGTCTTTGTTGGTTAAATGCTACAATTAATTGTATCCTTCTAATTGAGTCAACGCAATTAGACCTTTAATTCTTAGTGATCCTTGACCTGGACCGAAAGGTTGGAAAAGGCGAGACTAGTAGCGGACAATAGGGTATTGCAGTGAGGGCGAAAGTTAAGCTGTTTACGCTTTAGGGTGAATTAAGGACCGAAAGGTGACGTTCGCTACCCCTTAGACCGTATTCGCATTGACCTGAGACCTAGATTACTTGACTAAATGATTATGGTGAACCGTCTGTCTTAGCTGTTTCTCCTTATCTGTTGATTTCTTCCTTTTAATTTTCTCTTCCTTTTTCTCTTTAGTTTAGAATATCACATTTGAAAACCCCCCCAATTGGTTACTTGACGAACTTAGATTAAGCTACAGTTTCCTACCTCTCTGTGGATTCGACCCGACTTCCCTAGCTATATTAGTTAGAGCCAGTTGGTATATTTGACAGGTACGCGACAGCCGTGTCATTGGCTAACATAGTAAGCATTATTTTATTAAGACGAGCTCATTACTAACTTTATTATTTTAGTCACAAATATAATTTGAAGTTCTTGCTAGAGCGATCGGCCGACCCGAACATCCAGGTCGTTTGAGGGGCGTCCCGTTACAGGTTGGAGTAATGAAATATTATGGGAAAACTGCCCCGATTAAGAAGAAAAGGAAGACTAAGTCTGAGAAGGCTGACATGGTAACATTTATTCTATTATTTTCATTTAAGTTCAATTCACATGTTATTGTTGGGATAAAAATTGCTGACACATTACATTCTTGGCACGCAGCTTCAGTTAATGGCATCCGTACTACTAAAGCTGAATGCTGGAGGCAAGCTTTCCGAAGAAGAAGTGAAGATGATGGAGGATGTCATTTCTAAAGGGGGTAATAATAAGGTACAACAGATTGGTCAAGAGGCCGCTACTACGTTGGCAATACATGAGAAGGAAGTATCGGTCAACGAGATTCAGAAAGATCAGGTACCTAATAATGCTTCTGAAGTTGTAACAACTAAAGCCGATCAGGTACCTAATACTTACTTATTTTTCTTTTCTTTTTTTTGGGTAAGATCAAGGGGTGTGTTCCCTGCCAGCTCTAATGCTATAACTTCTGACTTGGTGCCATTGGTTAATTTTATTAGGTAAATAATGGGTCTGAAAAGGAGATGCAACTTGAGAAGACGGCTGATGGAAAACAGCATACATCTCCTTCAAGTCAGTTCCCTGTTTTCAGTAAGGTATGCATGAAGTGTTTAATTAGTTAAATTTATATGAATTATATTAAATTTTGGGATATAATAATGTATGTGTATATTCTTCAAAGCCGTAAACAAGAGGCCGTTATTCTTGTCGACCCTAAAACCGAAAAGCCACATGTGCGTGTTGGCCGGGGTCTCGTAGAAATGCACACCAAATCTGCAGCAGAAAATCGTAGTTCATGGCGAAAAACTTTTGCGAATCATACCAAAGTAGAGATAACTACGTCTTTCCAGGCCATGAAAATTTCAACCGCTGTCCCGATTCGTGACGACATTACCATTCTGGGAGATGCGGTTGGAAGTTTCATCCAATGGCTCGAAACTCACATCTACTTGCTCGGACGTCTCCGCCTCGTGAAATGAAAGCGCTGGGGTTAGAAGAAATACCTTTATATATATGTTAAATTTTTAATTGTTGAATGTTTTTATATGTTAAATTTATATGTTATTTGTTTTTTGTAGGGAACAAAAAAGCCGAATTTGGCGGATAAGCCTAAGTCCACAGACATGCCAACGACCTCGTCGAGACAACAACTTGATGAGGTTATTAATTAACTTCTCCATTTTTTTAAAAACCTCGCTCCCTTTATTTATATTTTGTCTGTATTTATAAAAAGCATGGTAATTTTGTGTAGGGGACAAAAAAGACTGATAAGCCTAAGTCCCCAGTCTTACCGGCTACTACTACCTCATCATTGAAAGAGCAGGTTGACGAGGTATTTAATTAAGTACGCTTTTATTTTTATTACTCCAACTAGGATATGTTACCTTTGGATTTTTTATTATTTTAATTATCTACTACATGTGTAGGCTGGTGGTAGTAGCACAAAATCAAAGACTCATTCTTTCCCGGACCTGAAAGAAGTTAGGAGTTTAAACGACTCAAAATATTCTGGGAAGGATTACATGCAAAAAGTAAGAACGGAGACGATGAGGAAACTGCATGAGGAGGGTGGACATCGCATAGCCACCGAGCAATTGATAGTTATTCCGCTCGAGGAGGATATTCTAGGGGTTGAGCGCCAAGCACTTATATCATGGGATATGCTAGCCGTTTGGGCTGGCCTAGACCAGATTGATGTGGCACACCTATTTGTTTGGATGAAGTAAGTTTCTTAATAAATAATTTCATATTCTAATATTCTGACTACTAGATAGTGTTTTAAATACCGGAATTAATACCGTAATAATGTAGGATATTGAAATTGAGAGTGATGCCCGAGAAGAATATTCCATCTGATCAATACGGATTCCTGTGCCCCTATGTTTTATCTTTATTTATTCCGGATTTCTCGTTCAAGAACGGTAGATTATATTGCTCAAAGAATTGGCGATAACCAAGAAGCGATTTTTGGCGCTTATAATGAAAAAGGGTAATAAACAAATTAATATTACGTTTCCCCCTACAATTGCATTTTCATAACTAATATATGTACTTGTTAATAATGATGATGTCTCTTGATGTAGGACTCATTGGGTGCTAGCAGCCATCATGCCGACAAGGAAAAAAGTATTCTGGTTGGACTCTATACATCATCCACCAAGCGAGACTTTTAAGCGCTTGATTAATAAGTAAGTTTATAATACTGATTTATAATAACATTAAGTTTCAATTTTTATTTATAGAAAAAAAAAGCTCATTTTTGCCCCTAAAAAAATGAGTTTACTCGCCTCCTTTTTTTTTTTAAAAAAAGGGCCTTTGAGAAGAGAAGAGCAAACGAGCAGGATCAACCCAGGAAAGATTCTGATGTTGGCCCTGATTTTATTACGATAACAGGGGTATGTGCTCAAATACAATAACATTAAGTGCAAAAAATCTGTGTTTAATACTAATACAATACCTAAAGTTCAAGATTCTGATGTGAGCCTTCTCTCGTTTGTTTGTTTTTATGTAATAATAGGCCCCTCGCCAGCCAGATAGCATACAATGTGGATACTACGTTTGTCGGTTCATGTTGGAGATTATTAGGCGAAGATATATCATTATTCCAGAAAAGGTTAGTAATTTAATAATGTGTTTATTACTTTTTTTTTAAAATAGAGCTAATGTTGTCTTGCTTGCTGCTATATATACCATGATGTTGCTATGCAGTAATTGATGTTGTTACAATAATGTCTTCTCTTTGTTTTTTCCGCAGTATGTAATCAACCCGTTACAACAGATTGAGGAGTACTCAAGTATAGATATAGACGAGGTAAGGGACATGTTGGGCAAATACGTCTTAGAAAATAGAAATGCATGATACTCAGAGTTTAGATCAACTTATTAGTAAATTTTTTGTTGACGTTAGGGAATGATTAGTTCATGTAAATTCAACTCCTTGTAAGTATATATATATATATATATATATATATATATATATATATATATATATATATATATATATATATATATATATATATATATATATATATATATATATATATATATATATATATATATATATATATATATATATATATATATATATATATGATTTGTTTGTTGTGGTTGAATTGAATCTATTGAGTTCGATGAACCCAAATGTGATTTATCTTTGTCTTTGGTATACGTCTTTCTTTGATATATGCGCAGGTTTTTGAATGGCATGAAACAAATTTAATTTTTCAAAATATTAGGAGTTCGTAATAAAATCGGTTACTAAAAAAAACCGTTGTGAATACCTTTCACAACGGTTAATAAAAATAACACCGTTGTGAATGACTTTCACAAATACCGCGCATAATATTCAACAACAGGTTTTAAATGAAGAACCGTTGTTAAAAGTCTTCACAATTTTGGTGGTAAAGTTACAACAACGGGTTTTAAAATAAGAACCGTTGTTAATAACAAGTTCAACAACGGGTATGTAGCATAAACCCGTTGTTAAAAGACTTCACAATTTTGGAGGGAAAGTTACAACAACGGTTATACATATGAAAACCGTTGTTATATTATTCCCTCCAAATTTTTGAAACACTTTCCACAACGGAGAACACCCAACAACAACGGCTTTTAACCGTGGTGAATACATTCGACAACGGTTTCATTAAATAAACAAACCGTTGTAAATACTTTCTACAACGGCCGCTTTAACAACGTCCGCTTTTTGTTTTTACAACGGTTTTTACCCGTTGTTATAGCCTGTATCTGTAGTAGTGAAAATTCGAAAATGAAGTAAACGGAAGGTTCATACCTGACGTTCTCTGCCACCAGCAAGTGCCTCGACGGTAGTAGCCCGCAGCCGGTTGTGAAGGAAAAGTAGATCTATATACTCAACATATTCATATATGTTTTATGTTAATTTAATCATAAAATTAATTGGTGATCTTATGCATGCAAACTATAAACTATTTAAAAGAAGAAATCTTCTTCTTACATTGTTATTTTCGGATCAATAGGGCACAAGAGAGTTCACCTACTCTCTTGTTCTTGAGCTCTCCTTAAATGGATGAACAAAGGATACAAGTATAGTATCCCTCCCAAGGAATAATACTCAAGATATACTCTTAATAAAAACTAATATTATTAATACTAGAATAACATTAACTTAAAATAAAATGACCCAAAAATTATTTTGGTCCTCTTGGATTTCAGTGAAGAGGAGGATGAAGAAGGAAGAAATATTTTATCTCTCTAAAATATTTTTGAATGATAGAATGAATGAATGAATACACTAGATTTGCATGTAGTGTATGTTAGAGATATAAGAGAAAAACCCTTGGCTCCTCTTAAGACCAAAACCTGGTAGGGTGAAGGGGATTAGGCCAATGCATGGCATTTTGTCTTACTCATAAAAGTAGGCATGTAAGAGTAGGTATTAGTGTGATAATTATGCTTTTGAATAAAAATAAAACAAACTAAATACACTACTCTACCCTAATATTTCGGTACATGTATTGTAACATGGAAAGTCCATTTTACAAATTATTTTGTCAATATGTCACATGTAACATGTTCCATGACATTAGGTGCATAAAATGTATTTTTTACAATTAAAAATCAACATATTAACAAAATATGTCACTTATATAATCATAACCTAGTAATTCATAATTATTTGTACCGAAATGAATTCCCGAGTTTATAAAATACAACATTCTGTATTAATAATAATCAATTCATTCCGTTTCAATTGTTTCCTTAAACAATAATTTCATCCAATTAATAAAACAATTCGATCACTTAGACCGTATCCTATTCAATCAGATTATAATGAGATACGTAAATTTTACTTCCAAAATCGTCCGTCAATTTTCAAGTAATTTAATTAACTCGTAACGTTATACGATCAATTAAGAGTAATATCCTTTAGGTATGACCTAGGGGATCAACTGATCACCACCGTCGCACGACAGTAATGTCAAACTCTAGTCAGCCAATCATTACCGATATGTGTGGACCAGTTGACAGTAAAAATATGTCCCAAATGTATTCTTTAAAATGAGACTTAAACATGTGATCATCATGATCAACAGTTGTGATCGCATTATTGTCGGAGGACACATATTCCAACAATCTCCCACTTGTCCTCGACAAGTGTGCGTCACCAATTCTCTTGTCCTATTACTATCTCCCACTCAATGCAAGGTGTCTTTCAGGTCGTACTTGCAAGTGATCATATCGAGAGTGGTTTCCTCGATCTGGAGAATAACTGATTGACCAGATTTATCCACCATGGATACATTCCGAGCGTGGCCACGCATTTCCAGTTCATTACTCCTCGAGTGGCCCTGAGATATTGTTATAACCCTGATTAGGGGTGGACAATTCCTATTGCACTCATTCCCTTTGACTAGCCACAACCATCATAACCCAAAATATGCCCATTTTACCCCATTTACGAAGGTCATAGTAACACAAATCAAAGTTAATCTGAAACTGTGCCATCTTAGGTGAATAGTCTTTAGTCAAAAGAATCGACTCATTAGAATACTATAGTAGCTCTCGCCACGACCAGGCTATATAAATTTGCCAGAACTCTATAAGCGGTCATTAGGCCCGACAAAATGTTCCTAACAGTCTGCCTATGTGATCGACTAGTCATCTCATATGACTTTATGGCACTTGAACTTCCCATCAATCGCATCACACTCTAGTCACTTCGAGACGTCACCTCATACAAGTGACTATGGGCAAATACTATGTTAATCCGTGTTCACTTTAACGGGGTTCAATTGTCACTACAACCCGTTTGGATGTAACAATGTATAAATTAAAGATAAAAGACAAATGTGATTATGAACATGAACAAAAATAACACTTTTATTTCATTTCAAAATCTAACATAGACTTGGTACACGTTTAAGTCCCATGGATGCCATATGTCCATCATGTTTAGCCTGCGATAAAGGCTTGGTGAGCGGATCGGCTATGTTGTCATCCGTCCCAACCTTACAAATCGCAATTTCCTTTCTTTCAATTAAATCTCTTATTACATGATATTTTCTAAGTACATGTCTAGATCTATTACTAGACTTTGGCTCCTTAGCTTGGAAGATCGTCCCACTATTATCACAATAGAGAGTGATGGGATCATTGGCGGTATGTACTACTCTTAGAGCTTCCATGAATTGCCTGGTCCAAACAGCTTCCTTAGCAGCTTCTGATGCTGCAATGTACTCAGCCTCCATTGTAGAATCCGCGGTTACAGCTTCCTTGAAGCTTCTCCAGCTTACGGCACCACCATTGAGTATGAAAACGAAACAAGCTTGTGATTTCATGTCATCTCTATCTGTTTGAAAACTTGAGTCTGTGTATCCATTAACACACAGCTCAGTGTCTCCTCCAAACACTAGAATAGAATCCTTAGTTCTTCTCAAGTACTTAAGGATGTTCTTGACGGCAATCCAGTGACTCTCACCTGGATTTCCTTGATATCTACTCGTCATGCTTAAAGCATACGAGACATCAGGACGTGTGCATATCATGGCGTACATGATTTATCCAACAGCGGAAGCATAAGGGATCGTCTTCATGCGTTCAACATCATGGGGTTCGGAGGGAGATTGAGTCTTGCTCAATATCGTCCCAGTTACCATAGGTACCAAACCCCTTTTGGATTTTTCCATGCTGAACCGTCGAAGAATTTTATCAACATAAGACTCTTGACTTAGTGCCAATATCCTCTTGGATCTATCTCTATGGATCCGGATACCTAATATGCTTTGTGCTTCTCCTAAATCCTTCATTTGGAAGTGGTTACCTAACCATTTCTTAATAGAAGACAACATCGGAATATCATTTCCAATGAGTAGTATGTCATCGACATACAAGATTAGGAACACAACATTGCTCCCACTAAATTTCATGTATAAACATGGTTCCTCAACACTTCGAGTGAAACCATTTTCCTTTATAACATGATTGAATCGATGATTCCAACTTCTAGATGCGTGCTTAAGACCATAAATGGATCTCTTAAGTTTGCACACTTTGTTAGGATTTTTAGAATCAAAAAAACCTTCGGGTTGTATCATGTACACCTCCTCTTCTAAATGCCCATTTAGAAAAGCGGTTTTGACATCCATTTGCCATATTTCATAATCATGAAATGCGGGAATCGCTAACAAAATCCCTATGGATCTTAGCATGGCTACGGGGGCGAAGGTCTCATCATAATGGAGACCTTGGACTTGGGTAAATCCTTTTGCCACTAGCCTAGCTTTATAGACATCATCATGTCCCTCTATGCCATTCTTGACTTTGAATATCCATTTGCATTGAAGAGGTCTTGCCCCTTTAGGCAAATCTACCAAGTCCCAAACTTGGTTTTCTTGCATAGAATCCATTTCGGACTTCATGGCTTCAAGCAATAAGGAGGAATTTGGACTAGAGATTGCGGCCTTGTAGGTGGCGGGCTCGTCACTATCTATAAGTAACACATCGAGTGTTCCATCTTCTTCGATAAGTCCCACATATCGATCGGGATGGCGTATAACACGACTCGTTCTTCTAAGTGGAGGAGAGACAACCGTGTTAGACGACGAAGGAACATCTTCTTGCGTCTCTATCTTGGTTTGTGGCTCTTGAACTTCATCAAGTTCAAAATTTCTCCCACTCTGTCTCTTAGAAATAAATTGGCTTTCTAAGAAGACAACCTCGGAAGACACAAACACTTTGTTTTCTTGAGGTTTGTAGAAGTAGTAACCTCGAGAGGTCAAACGGTAACCTACAAAGATGCATTTTACGGATCTTGGGGCAAGCTTATTGTCGGACTTTGCCTTGACGTAAGCATCACATCCCCATATTTTCATGTAGGATAGATTAGGAACTCTTCCTTTCCATATTTCAAATGGAGTCTTTTCGGTGGCTTTAGTGGGACTATTATTCAAAGATAGAATTGCAGTTTGGATTGCAAATCCTCAAAACGAGTTCGGTAACTCGGTTTGATTCATCATGGATCGAACCATATCAAGTAGGGATCGATTTCTCCTTTCGGCAACACCATTGAGTTGTGGCGTTCCGGGTGGAGAAAGTTGTGATATAATACCACAATCTTTCAAGTGTGAATCGAATTCAAGGCTAAGATACTCTCCACCACGATCGGATCGTAGTGCCTTAATCCTTTTGTTCAATTGGTTCTCTACTTCGTTTTGAAATTCTTTGAATTTCTCAAACGCTTCACTCTTGTGCTTTATCAAATAGATATACCCATATCTACTCAAGTCATCGGTGAAGGTTATAAAGTAGTCATAATTACCACGGGCGGTGATGCTCATTGGTCCACATACATCGGTGTGTATGAGTCCCAATAGTTCACTAGCTCGTGTCCCTTTACCACTAAAAGGATTATGAGTCAT
Organism: Silene latifolia; assembly: GCF_048544455.1. Classification (NCBI taxonomy): domain Eukaryota; kingdom Viridiplantae; phylum Streptophyta; class Magnoliopsida; order Caryophyllales; family Caryophyllaceae; genus Silene; species Silene latifolia. Next base: position 15,151,334 of record NC_133527.1, on the reverse strand, counting down.
TTTGCCAAGTAGGCAATATTCACATGTACCATATGATTGATAATCAAATGGTGTAATCACATTAGTCGAAATTAATCTTTTGATGCGATTCTCGTTTATGTGACCTAATCGACAATGCCAAATGAACGCTTCACTTGGGTCACTTGTTTTGAGTTTCTTTGAATGAATGTTATAGATATCATTAGTCAGATTTGAGGTCTCTAAAATGTAAATGTCATTGATGGAAGAAGCTTGGCCTATAACCAAATCATTCCTTGAAATAGTACAATGATTGTTCTTAATGACAAAACAAAAACCGTCCATGTCTAGCATGGCGATTGAAATAATGTTTTTAGAGAGTGTAGGAACATAAAAAAAATTATGTAAATACAACTCAAATCCGTTAGGCAAAGCTAAAACATAAGTTCCTTTGGATTCGGCCGCTACTCGAGCTCCATTTCCAAGGCGTAGATCCACATCTCCCTTGCTAAGCCTCTTCACATCACTTAAACCCTGTAAATGATTACAAAGGTGAGAACCACAACCGGTATCTAGTACCCATGTCATAGTGGAAGTATAATTTATATCAATAACATAAATTTCCTTAGGAATTTTACCTTTTGGAGTGATGATTCCTTCCCTTATATTTCGCAAATATACGGGACAATTCCTAAGCCAATGTCCCATGCCATAGCAATAATGGCATTCATCATTAACTTGCTTGAAGTTTTTGACTTTCTTTCCCTTCTTCTTGAACCTTTTGCCTTTGGAAGCAAGAACTTGATTGCATGAGCTCCCACTAGTTTTGGCATCTTTATCTTCCAGAGACAAAGACCCTATAGATTGTATGAGGTAGTCTTCCTGAGACGGGCTCACACGAGATCTAGTAGTAGTAGGTGGTTTAGAAGAAGTGATGAAGTTAAGGTTTCCATCCGAACCTATCCCAAAATGAAGTTCTCTAGTAGTGTCGAAATCATTGTTGGAGCAAACGTCGTCAAAAACATTGTGGTATGACTCAAACGTTATCGGTGCGGTAGCGTTTGATGGATTCATTGTAATGAACTACAAGTATGGAGGAAAGGAAATATTAACATTTGTCTTTAAATAATACTTGTAAATAAATTAACAAGATATGAGCATTTATATAGTGACCTCTACCCAACTATTATAAATGATTCCGAGATCCAAATTTATATCAACTCGGGCACGGGGTAGCCGATGAAACCCTTATCAATATAACTCGGTGGACTAACCTTTTAATCGTTTCTACTTTTAGAACTCTCGGTCGATAAATTTACTCTAATATTTATCTATAGCCCAAAACACATCCGACAAGGGCACGGGGTAGCCGATGAAACCCTTATCAAAAACTTTTGTTGAGTTCAATCCAAATTTCGAATAAATATGTCCATTATCCAAACCCATATTAACTTGGGCACGGGGTAGCCGATGAAACCCTCATCAACATGAATTCGGTGGATAGACATTCATCACCCACTTCCCCTACGTAACAAGGTTTGTACCCCGGGGTAGCCGAGTGCACTCCCTCGTGAAATAGGTTTTCATGGTTTCTACTATTTGGTAAGGCTGTGTCTCAATTGATTGTTTTAGCGAGAGGTCATGTCAATTTATTATCTATCACGTTTTAAGTGAACCAAAGCGGTGAACTACGATAATTGTAATTGACATGGTCGATAAACTCGATTAAGACGATGCATGTTTTTGTTATGGCGATTTAGCGATGCATGTGACATATAAATAAAATGCAAAGCATAGAAATAAATCCTAGTATGGCCTTCCTAAAATAGAAAAACTATTTAACTATTACATATTCGGAAACCAACTCCATTGGTCCCTTGAACTTCGGTTGTGGCACGCATCTCGAGGTAACACCGTCTTTATGTATCGCCATCTTGAAGAAATCCGTCTTTATGGAACTCCGGAATAAATAAAATTACATAATAAATTACATAATTTCCTATTTATACATTTGTAATTAAAAATAAAATAAATCTATTAAATTACAAAACGGTGATACGAGATCACAATAAATTACAACCGAATCGATATTCCCATACATTTCGGGTAATATCAATTAAAAAATAAGGCCATACTAAGTGAAGTTACATAATTCAAAAATTACATAAAATAAAATTATGACAATCATAAAGAAAAATGTAGCATTATAATAAGTATGAACATGCCCAATTTTATGCTAAATCGCCTTTAAGTAGCCAATATCGTATATTACACGGTTTATACGAATTTGCGTGATTCAACGTTTTATAATCACAAAAATTACATAAATTCATATTTATTCATAAGTTAATTACCCTAACCTCTTAGGACTCAAAATTTAGTCTTCACTAATTATTTGACTATAATTAACTCATATTTCTAAAAATTGTTCATTAATGGACCTAAAATTACAATAAAAAGCTATACACTTCAAATAAATCACAAAATTTCAAATAAATTTGAAATTTGAAATTTAAACTCATGAACATTCTGGAAAAATACCATGACCCTCATAATGTTCAAAACCTTAGGTTAAAAATTTCGAAATTTATCCGGAAAAACAATGTTGCGGTTTATCGGTTTTAACAAAATAATCATAAAAACATGAGAAAAATTATATTCATCAAATTTTCAATTTTAGATCTGAAAAAGATAATAAAATGCAACATGTGACGTTTTTCCTTAGTCATGGAGTATGTTTTATTAATATTTCACTAATTAAGTCACTATTTATGCTATTTTCCTTCAAAAAATCATAAATCATGCATAACGACTTCAATATAGCCTATTATTTTACACACATCTTGTAAAATTACATGTGACAACATACTAAATTTCTATGACCAGATTCGAAATTTATCTCATATTAACCTATTTTTCATCTAAATCCGATTTTAATAATGAAAAATCCATTTTTCGAGCATAAGAAGTCCAAAAATTATGAAACTTTGCAGGTCATCTCAAAATAATATATGTGCTAACATATCCAAAAATCACTGGAAAATTCGATGTTTAGCTAATTTTAGTCCGAAAATGACATTTTATTCATAAAATCATATTTTAATACCATTATTATATAATATGAACAATAAAAATCCATAAATTAACCAAAATATCCTAAAAACATTTTAGGACCAGAAACTTTAACATGCATAATGATTTTCGTGATATATCATAATAACACAAATTAAACAAGTTTTATATGTTAATCATATAACTCGGAAAAACTTTTAACCGATTTGCATGCAAGCAACCAAGGCTCTTGATACCGATTGAAGGAAAAGTAGATCTATATACTCAACATATTCATATATGTTTTATGTTAATTTAATCATAAAATTAATTGGTGATCTTATGCATGCAAACTATAAACTATTTAAAAGAAGAAATCTTCATCTTACATTGTGATTTTCGGATCAATAGGGCACAACAGAGTTCACCTACTCTCTTGTTCTTGAGCTCTCCTTAAATGGATGAACAAAGGATACAAGTATAGTATCCCTCCCAAGGAATAATACCCAAGATATACTCTTAATAAAAATTAATATTATTAATACTAGAATAACATTAACTTAAAATAAAATGACCCAAAAATTATTTTGGTCCTCTTGGATTTCGGTCAAGAGGAGGAAGAAGAAGGAAGAAATATTTTATCTCTCTAAAATATTTTTGAATGATAGAATGAATGAATGAATACACTAGATTTGCATGTAGTGTATGTTAGAGAAATAAGAGAAAAACCCTTGGCTCCTCTTAAGACCAAAACCGGGTAGGGTGAAGGGGATTAGGCCAATGCATGGCATTTTGTCTTACCCATAAAAGTAGGCATGTAAGAGTAGGTATTAGTGTGATAATTATGCTTTTGAAAAAAAAATAAAACACACTAAATACACTACTCTACCCTAATATTTCGGTACATGTATTGTAACATGGAAAGTCCATTTTACTAATTATTTTGTCAATACGTCACATGTAACATGTTCCATGACATTAGGTGCATAAAATGTATTTTTAACAATTAAAAATCAACATATTAACAAAATATGTCACTTATAATCATAACCTAGTAATTCATAATTATTTGTACCGAAATGAATTCCCGAGTTTATAAAATACAACATTCTGTATTAATAATAATAAATTCATTCCGTTTCAATTGTTTCCTTAAATAATAATTTCATCCAAGTAATAAAACAATTCGATCACTTAGACCGTATCTTATTTAATCAGATTATAATGAGATACGTAAATTTTACTTCCAAAATCGTCGGTCAATTTTCAAGTAATTTAATTAACTCGTAACGTTATACGATCAATTAAATGATCAATTAAGAGTAATATCCTTTAGGTATGACCTAGGGGATCAACTGATCACCACCGTCGCACGACAGTAATGTCAAACTCTTGTCAGCCAATCATTACCGATATGTGTGGACCAGTTGACAGTAAAAATACTTCCCAAATGTATTCTTTAAAATGAGACTTAAACATGTGATCATCATGATCAACAATTGTGATCGCATTATTGTCGGATGACACATATTCCAACAGGTTGACTACCCTCCACAAAGCCACGAACCGGGATGGCGCAACCTGCATTTCAAAAGGAAAATTCTTAGCAATTGGACAAGCTCGAGCAAATGTCGTCTTACACAAAACTATACAAGTTAGAAGACTCACCCTCCGAATCACATGCTGCCACTCGTCCAAGCCAGCATCTCTCACCGCCGCGTCAAAGTCACGTAGCTCGGAGATCGTCGTCATCCCCATCGTGTCGGTATACTCAAGGGTCTCGGGGTACTCTAGGGGCTCGATGCCCGCCGCCTCGACCTCCTGCAAATTAAGTGATTTCTATTAACCAATGATCATTCATCGTATTCTCAAATAATCAAAAATAAAAGAGGATAAAGCACTTACCACAACCGGCCAGTACGCCAACCTCCCGTAGAGGAACGCTGAATAGTCCTCACCAGGAAGAAGGAGGGCGTCGCCACCGACGCCAGCCAGGTCAGCTTCCCTCTTAGCCTCAGAAGGCTCCCTAAACATCGTCCGAGGAGGATCGATGGGAACCGTCAAGACGTCCTGATGCGTGTCATTTATATGATGTTTTACACCTCATTTTACACGCATTTCAGAGCTCATTTAAGTAGTTTATGCTACTATTCTCCATATTACCGTCTACTTTTGTGTTTTTGTACATTATTGCAGAAATGTGAAGAATCCAGCGGAAGTCAAGCTAAATCCATCCCCGAGTACCTTGCATTGCATTTGACGTGAAGTATTTACTCAAGGAACGAGCTTGGTGCGCATTTCGAGGCCTGAAAGATAATTTTATGAAGAATTAGAAGCGGACTATCAGCTAAAGCAGTCGATCGACTGGCCTTCTTGGTCGATCGACCAACGCACGACAAACAGAAGCTACTGTTCAGCATAGTTCAGTCGATCGACTGGCATCATTGGTCGATCGACCAAACCGCTAATCTGCGTGAATTAATAGAACAAGAATTAGGAAGCCCATAGTAGTTAGGTTTTGGAAATAAGAACTGCGTTGTATTCTATATAACGTAACCTAGGTTATTCAGAATAATCATCAAGTTTTAATCTAGTTTTTATCAAGCTTTAATTCAGTTTTTATCATTAAGTTCTACACATACATTAGTTTAGGTTATTTCCGTTAATAAAGTTTCGTTTGGCATTCGGTTTTTGGATCTTTATTCTCTGCAATTCCGTTCGGTATTCTCCTGCTCTTATTCAGTTTTATTGCTTATATTTCGTTCATAGTATAGAACTGCTAGTTAGTTTCCCGAAGCTAATTATCGTTTATTGTTATTTGTTATTTAACTATTTCAAGCATGAATTCAGTAGTTTATTTCGTTAATATTGTTGTTGTTTTTACCAATATCATGAGTCGCTAAATTATTCGTGCTAGGATGTAGGGAATCTGTAGGTTAGGCGGCATTAAAATTGGTACGACCTAAATCGCACGCCGGTCGATCGACTGGGTTCCCTGGTCCATCGACTGGCCACATGAGTTGTGTTTCGTTTTAATTGATTTAATTGTTATGTTTGACGAATCGAGTGCACGCGACTAGTTGAATGCTTAGGAAATGACCGACCCATTAGATCGAAAGATAGGGAAAGTTGTTAGACTACCAATCAAAATGACTAAACTATGCTAAGATCGAAAGATAGGTAAAGTTTAGGTTTTTAGTCACTTTTCAGGACGAAAGTTATTATTAGTGATATTAGGGACCTGTAGCGAGATCGAAAGATGCTACCTGTAAGAATGGACCGAGAGGACTTCTTATTTTCCCGTCTCACGTGTTTGGTTTAGACTTACTTAGTATGTTGCCGCCGAAACTACAGTGAACCGACCATCTTAGCACCCTTTTAATATTTGTTTTTATCCATTTGTTTAGTTTAATTGCCTTTAGCTATAGACCAAATCAAATCAAACCCCCACATATTTGTTACCTTAGACTAGAATTAGACAGCTAATAATTACATCTATCTCTCTGTGGTTCGACCCTGCTACCGCTATCTATAGTTGTAGTTAGGAATTATAAATATTATTTTTGACACCTTACACGGGTATCAAATTTTGGCGCCGTTGCCGGGGAGGCAATTGTTCTAATTTTTAGTTGTTCTATTTTAGTCTGTTTCTTAGTTTAAGGGACATCTGTTCCTTAAACTTTTCTTATATTCTTCTTGTAGTTTCCTCTTATGCGCAAGTCACATGGTGGTGAATTACTACCGTTCAATCCTGAGATTGAGAAGACTTTGCGCGAGTTGAGACGATCATCTAGAGTATTGCCGACAGAGGAAGAGCTGAGTACTCTGTCCAGTTACTACGAGAACGAGCTGTTTGAGGAAGATCCACCGTCATCACCTATTTCTACTTCCTTAGCTGAGACCGTCACATCTCCAGACATGGCTGAAGAAGCAACTATAGCCAGTCACTCGGAGCCGACAGCTGCGAATCTTTATAAGGGGTTCGCATTACCAGGGACGGACAGAAAATTCGAGCCGAAACCGTCTTATATCAACTTGGTTGAGAGAAACCAATTCGGGGGAGCTGCAAATGAAGATGCAGCCAAGCATATGGAGACATTCATTGATTATTGTTGTTTCATACCCCCACCAACCGGTGTAACCCAGGACCAGGTGAAGGAGACTATGTTCATATTCTCTCTTCGCGATGCTGCAAGGGAGTGGTACAGAGACTTGGATCGAGCTGCTAATGGGATCACTGACTAGAATTCTTTGGCCCTAGCATTCTATAAGAAGTATTTCTTTGCCTCGAAGACGAATGCCATTAGAGCTCAGATCACGAGCTTTAAACAGGGGCCTGATGAGATAAGACGGTTTGGGGAAGTAAGGCCAATGCATGCTCAAATCTAAAGTTACAGCTAATATGGCTACAACTTCAGATACGACAAATGCTGAGAAGAAGGCTCTTGAGTCTAAAGTTTTAGCTAATGAAGCTATAACCTCGGACCTAAAACTCAACATTAAGCATCTTCAAGCCAAAGTTATAGCTAGTGAAGCTATAACATTGGAATTGAGGAAAGTCAAAGAGCTTCTTGAGTCCAAGGCTACGGCTAGAGAGGCCGTAATCTCAGATCAAAAGAAGGAGATCGAATCCCTAACTCGCAGTTAAAGGAATCTAAAACCGTTCTTTCAAATACTAAAAAACGCATACCGAGACGGTTCGAGTTCTTAATGATAGATTCCAAAACTTTCGTAACAATTATGAAGAGACTCATCCCCCCAAAATCATAAAGTCAGACCATTCTAAATGCAACAAAAAAATCGAGTCCTTAAAAGAGTTACTTTTGCATGCTAGAAAGGTTCATGAGAAATGGGAAGGTAGCACACGTGTTCTAAATTTCCTAACTGAGCAATCAGATAATAACATGAAAATGGGATTAGGACACGAGTGCTATGGTCGTAGAGATCACTCTAAATGAAAATCAAACCCTTCCGAACGAGACTTCAGAAGGAGAAAATATACAAATTTACCAGAATATTTGATTTGCAATTACTGTGGTCATACTGGACATATCCAAGAAAATTGTGTCAAATATGCTCAGGATTTAGGAAAAGGAATCAACTTTGTCAAAGCATCTGACACTATTTTCGAGGAAAGCGTCAATACCCCATCTGAACCAAGTACCAGTGAGAAACGCAACAATGATCATCATTAGTACTATGATATGAGCTTTGATTTCAAGAAGGATACCAAAGCCAAACAAACATCAAAACCTAAGGAGCTCGTCAAAACCAAAGCTCCTCCAAAACACCCTGAAAAACCTCGATATAAGGAACCCACAAGTCAACCTAAGACGGTTCCTAAACAAACCCATTCGCCTCCAAGATGTAAAATCATAAAAAGGGTTTGGGTTAGAAAAAATCTAGTTTTTAGAGTGACTAACGTCAAAGGACCCAACTTAGCTTGGGTACCTAAAAACTGTGTCTAATCATTTTGCAGGTCGTGGTGAAAGAAAATAACCTATGGTACCTTGATAGCGGATGCTCAAGGCACATGACTGGAGATGTAAATTTATTTCTTTCACTTGAAGCGATGGAGGTAAGGTCACATTTGGTGATAACAAGAAAGGCAAGATCATCGGTGTTTGTAAAGTTGGAATATCCTCTTCTCATGCAATTAGTGATGTTTATCTTAATAGTGGTCTCAAGCACAATTTACTAAGTATCTCTCAATTATGCGACAAAGGAAATAAAGTTGTCTTTTATTCAGATTCCTGTCGAATAATAATTGAAGGAACGAGTAGTGTTGTGCGTGAAGGACACCGTAGAAGGAATGTCTATAGGATTGATTTAAATAATATTCCTACTAATTCATTCACATGCATGAAAGTAACGACAGATGATCCGTGCCTTTGGCACAAAAGATTTGCTCACATAAATTCAACAACGTTGAATAAGCTAAAGAAATGGGATCTGGTTGAAGGACTTCCATCAATGAAATTCGATCAAGAAACCCTATGTGATTCTTGTGCTCATTGCAAACACGTTAGATCATCGTTCAAACCCAAGAGAATAGTAAGTACCAAGGAACCACTAGAACTCGTGCATATGGATCTTTGTGGCCCAATGAAGGTATGAAGTAGAGGTGGATCCAGGTATGTCTTCGTTCTAGTTGATGACTATTCTAGATTTGTTTGGCCAATCTTTCTCAACTCAAAAGATGAGACTTTCGAAGAATTTGCAGTTCTAATGAAGCTTGCCAAAAATAAGTATAAATCTAAATTAGTTTCCATTCGTACGGACCATGGCACCGAATTTGATAACCAAGTCTTTATACAATACTGTAGGGAGAATGATGTTGGGCATAACTTCTCAGCACCACGAACCCCACAGCAAAATGGTGTTGTGGAACGTATGAATAGAACATTGGAGTATATGACACGCACGATGTTACTGTGTAGTGGCCTACCTCGAAATTTCTGGGCTGAAGCTATGAGTACTACATGCTATGTTCATAATCGAGCTTTGATTAGACCTATTCTCAAGAAGACTCCTTATGAGCTTCTTAGGGGACGTAAACCTAACATATCACATCTACGTTGCTTCGGGAGTAAATGTTTTGTCCATAATAATGGCAAAAATAGATTAAGCAAATTCGATCCCAGAAGTGACGAAACGGTGTTTGTCAGTTATTCTAATCATAGTAAAGCATATAAGGTTTTCAATAAAAGAACCTTATGCATCGAAGAAAGTGTTCATGTTGTTTTTGATGAGAATAATATGTTTGACAAAGCTGAACAGGATGAGGAAGAAGATTTGAACGAACCTGATTTCCGATTATACAGGGATGATCTTCCAGAATTGGATGAGGAAAATAAAGAAATTGAGGGCACAAATGATGAACAAGGAAGCCCTTCGAATGATAAAGGAAAGAGTGCTGAGAGTTTAGTTGATGATACTAAAACCTCTTCTCAATCCAAGCAATTGAAGGATAAAGTTATAACTGATGAAGCTATAACTTCAACTTCTAACCAACGAACTAAGTCCAAAGTTATAACTGATTCAGTTATAACCCCAGACTTGGATTCAGGGGGAAAAAGACTTGAATCCCAATCATTTGAAGAAGGCGAGACAAGTTCAGATGAAGATGTGCCTCCTGTTTCTAAGAAATGGAAATATAAAGATTCTCATCCAATGGAAACCATCCTAGGAAGTCTGAATGAAGGCGTTCGAACTCGTAGAAGACTTAACAACTTTTGCTCATTCTACTCCTTTCTTTTAACCATTGAGCCAACAAATATCAAAGAAGCACTTGCCGAACCATATTGGATCGTTGCTATGCAAGAAGAGCTTCAACAGTTCGAACGAAACAAAGTGTGGCATTTGGTTCTAAGACCGAACGGTTATCGGTACGAGATGGGTGTTCAGGGACAAGCTGGACGATACAGGAGTTATTGTTCGCAACAAAGCAAGATTGGTTGTACAAGGGTATAATCAACAAGAAGGAATTGACTACGATGAGACCTTTGCTCCTGTAGCCAGACTTGAGGCTATTACATTATTAATAGCATTTGCTGCTCATAAAGGAATTAAACGGTTTCAAATGGACGTTAAAACAGCTTTTCTTAACGGTTATTTGAATGAGGAGGTTTTTGTTGAACAACCCCCAGGATTTCTTGATAGCAAGTTTCAAAACCACGTTTTCAAATTAGATAAAGCTTTGTATGGTTTGAAACAAGCTCCGAGATCGTGGTATGACAGATTGTCAAAATATCTTCTAGAAAGTGGTTTTAAAAGAGGATCTGTTGACAAAACCCTGAAGGAAAAGTAGATCTATATACTCAACATATTCATATATGTTTTATTTTAATTTTTCATAAAATTAATAAGTGATCTTATGCATGCAAACTTATAAACAATATAAAGAAGAAACCTTTATCTTACATTGGATTTTCGGCTTATAAGGGCACAAGAGAGATCTCCTTCTCTCTTGTTCTTGTGCTTTCCTCTATGGAAGAACTAAGATCCAAGTGTAGGATCTCTCCCAAAGCTTAATACCCAAAGCACACTCTTAATAAAATTAATATTATGAATACTAGACAATATTAATTTTGTAAGAAAAAATTACCCAAAAATTATTTGGTTTTACTCCCAAAACCGGTTGAGAGAGGAAGAAAAGGAAGGAGAAATCTTTTTATCTCTCTAAAATATTTGATGAATGAATAATATGAATGAATGAATAACAATAATGTTATGTATTGTTTTATCAAAAATAAGGCAAAAACCCCTTTGTTTTTCCTTGAGAAAAACCGGACAAGAGGAAGGGAGGAGAGCCAATGCATGCTCTTATTTGTCTTCACAATGTAAACTAGGTTGCTAGGCTAGTCTATTAGGGAAATGATTGTGTTTTCCATTAACATAATTGATACCGTCGTCAGGTACCAAAAATAAATACCTAAGTTACAACTAACAGAAGTCCGCGGCAAGTAGGGTCGATCTCCACAGGGAGGCAAAATGAGATTTATCTGTCTAATTTTAGTCTATGAGTAACGGGTCACAATGTGGGGGTTTGAAAAGTGATATTCTAAACTAAAGAGAATAAGGGAGAGGGAAATAAAAAGAAGGAAGCAAACAGATAAAGAGGAACAGCTAAGACAGACGGTTCACCATAATCATTCGATTAAGTAATCTAGGTCTCGTGTCAATGCAAATACGGTCTAAGGGGTAGTGAACGTCACCTTTCGGTCCTTAATTCACCCTAAAGTGTAAACAGCTTAACTTTCGCCCTCACTGCAATACTCTATTGTTCGCTACTAGTCTACCTTTTCCAACCTTTCGGTCCAGGTCAAGGATCACTAAGAATTAAATGCCTAATTGCGTCGACTCAATCAGACAGATACAATTAACTGCAGCATTTAACCAATATAGACAATACCAGCATTAACCCAATAAAACGATTACTCTCCCTTCATAATTATGGATCCCCTATAGTCTTAGCAGAGGGGAATTAGCTACTCATAACCAACGAATTATCAATAACAAGAAATAGATAATTGGAATTCAACATTATAAAAGACTAATAAGAATTGAATTAAAGCAATTACGATAATTAAAATAGGGAAGAAGGAATTAAAGCAATGAAAAGGATTAAAGGATTAAAGAGAAATAAAAATACCAATACAATCTGAATCCGAGTAGCAAAAGTATAAGGGAAGAGAAATTACAATTGATCCGAAAAAAATAGAGAAATGAAGAACAAGCAGTCGTCCGTCCCCTCTACTGACTCCAGGGAATGAATGAATCTTTTAGGTATAACTTAGTATCTCTTATATAATGAGAGATAATTATTATTAATCTAATTATAAGATAAAACTAAGATATAATCTAATTATTCTCGACTAATATCTTCTCGCTGTAGCTAGTACTCGATCGAGCGATTTATCTACTCGATCGAGTACTTTTCCTGCTTTGCGCACTGAACTTCAAACGGCTGCCATTTCTTCGTTACTTGGTCAAACAGGGCGATTCCGGTGGCGTTGGAAAGCTAAGAGAACAAACTTTCATCTCCAATTGGAATCACCTGAATATCAGATGTAGAACTAGAGATATGGCTCTCCAAAGTAGGCACTAGCAATTTGAAGTTCTTCCCTTGCTCGCCTAGCTATCTTTCTTCTTTGCGCATCCCAAAATAGCTACATTCTTGCTCCAAATTCACTCTTCCTTCAAATGCATGCTAAACGGACGGTAAAAGGCTTGATTTCATTACTTTCTGGTTCATTCCTGCAAATAAGACATAACAAACCAAAGTAGCATATTCGGTGCATTTCGTAGCAATAAACTACGATAATAACATAGAAATACGTGCATAAAAAGGCCTAAAAAGACTATATAAAATGCACGTATCAAATCTCCCCAAACCAAACCTTTACTCGTCCTCGAGTAAACTAAAATGCAACTAATGGAACGGAAATGATAACTCAGAGCTAGCTATTACTTGTCTACTTAAACCAGTTTAATGCAAACTAAAATCAAGAGTTACAGCTACAATGGTCAATACGCAAACGAATTATAAGATGTCCATAAATAAAGCTGACCTATCGACCTTGCAAGACCAACAAAATCGGACTCTCACGTGGTCACTCTTCTCTCATAAAGCAGAGGGTGAAAGTATATGTATAAGAGAGAAAGAGAAAATAGTCACTCACCTAGACTACGACCTACATAACATGCATGCAACAAAGATGATAGACGATTCAAGTACTACACATACATTCCAACCAACAATGTCCGTCACAGCTGAGGGCTTACAAATAATTTGGGAATAGTGAGGTTCAGGTGAGAAAGGCAAAACATGTTATGGAAATGTGGAGGTAAAAGCGCCAAGCTAGTTCCTAAACAGGACCATATAAGACCGTCTGAATCTCAACTGACTGAAAAATAACACAAGTGCCCTTCATTGGCACAAAACTCACTACCCAATACACAATCTCCTCAAAAAGATATAGATAAAACAGAGGAGTAAGACCGTCACAAGATAGAGATAAACACAGTCGGTCTCTAAAAAACAACTCAAAAACAACTTTTCTGATTTTTCTTTCTCTGCTCATACGTGTGTTCTTTTTTTCCAATTCATTTTCTTTTCTTTTTTTTTTTCTCCTTTTTTTTCATTTCTTCCTTTCTTCATCCTCAACCAACTCCAATAATGAAAACAGGCCAAACCGCAGACGGAAAATCATACCACAAAAGACATACTAGACTAGCTTGACTAGGCAGGCTCAGTTTGGGATGTAGCTAATGGGTCAAAAAGGCAGGATTTGGCTTAAGTGGAGCTATATGGGTGAAAAATATAAGAAAAGGGGAAAATTTATAAGCACCTCCCTGCATGTGACACCGACCACAAACCCGAATGTATGCATTTGACAAGAAATCGAATGTCATAAAAGTGCAAAAATAATGAACATGCTATGCAAGGAGTACTACTCTCAATTCCTACATGAACCGGTTATGAATGTCACCAGTTATAAGGCTCTAAAACTCAGAAATTGTAGAGTAGGTTGCCAATTTATCAGGTCAAGTTTACACGGTCAGCTATATTTGAACAAAAACTCGTAGATATGCGCAAGACTCAAATTAATAATCACAATAAAGTGCAAGGCTCAAGTAAAAAAGACAAGGTAAAGTGCAATTTCATCACGGAAATCTACCGTTCCGACTCAACCTATATGCAAAAATAAACGTGAATATTTTTTTGAATTTTTGAAATTTTTCAATTTTTATGAGATTTTTGATTTTTATGAAAATAAACAACAATGCATACTGAAATTAAACGTGATAATAGAAATGCAATAAAAACAAGATGCAGACACAGATATGGATGCATAACCTCCCCAAACCAAATCGTACACTGCCCCCATTGTACCAAAACATGGAAAGGAAACGCAAACTAGAGGAGAAAGAGAGTAAATACGGAAAGCTCACAAGATTGCGCGAATAAGGGACCTCCCCAAACCAGCCAGCAACATGGGAGGTCACTAATAGCTCCGAAACATCGTCACAAGAAGCTAATCCAAGCAATTGGCGTCCAAAACAGCTCGATCGAGAGGAATAGTGGTCGATCGAGTGGAATAGTGGTCGATCGAGTAAAAAAAATTTTTTTTTTTTTATTTTTTTTTTTTTTTATTTTTTTTTTTCCAGGTACCCGATCGAGTAGAAATTTCACTCGATCGAGTAAAATCAGCAGAAAAAGCTCTCGATCGAGTACAAAAAGTACTCGATCGAGTAATCTCCAGTGTATTCCTGCAAAACGCAGTAAAACCCGCAAGACTAACAAAGCAAGCATACTGATATAGTCTATGGTACGAAGACCAATTATTACACACAACTGAAATAAAATGCATTGTTTGAAAAACAACTAAAAAAAAAAAAACTCCGGGTTGCCTCCCGGGTAGCGCTAGCTTCAGTCAGATCCCAGCTCGACCTTCTTTTTCAGCCAACTACTCTAATTGAACCCAATCAAAGCAACTCAAAGCTCGCACCAACCTGTCAAATAGCTGCGCATGTGCTACACAAAACTGTAAGTAGCACCATAATATAGTAATAGCATAGGAAATTGAAATGCAAGTTCGTTTAAGCCTAACGAATTTCCTATGACAGCTCCCAAAATCATTCACAAGATAATTCTGCCCTCCAGCTAAGGGCGGAATATAAAAACTCAAAATAACCGCAAGTGGAAAATGAAGGAGCTCAACAGCATTCAACTTAAAAATAACGCGAGTAGAATTTAAATGCTCGGACGGGTAAGAACGTGAGGTGAAGGAGTCAGTCGGCTAAAGGTGAAGGTGGATAATCATCCCAGATGCAAGGGGTTGTAAAGTCAATTGGGTCAATCGGGTCCTCTATAATAGGCTCATCATCTATATCATCATAAGTATCCCATTTGACCTCAAGACTATCTAAATCTACCTCCTCACTCTCCTTATCGCTAGACTCGTCAAGATGGAGATTCTCAAAGAGAGCCTTCAAATCACCCTCACTATCAGTGCAAGAATCATAAAGGGGTTCTAAACTATCCTCATAAAAAGGATTGTCAACCACGCTAGTGGTCTCCTCTATGTCTCCGTCAAAGAATTCCTAGATTGGTTTCTAAGGTCTCACCCACCCCCTCATTTGAGTCAACATGAAGAGAAAAGTTGGGTTTAAGAGATTCAAGACAAAACCAATCAAAGAATTATAATACCTCATTTACGGGGATTCCTTCCAAATCCCACTTACCAATAGATTCTAGGTATGCTCGCGTAGGGTCATTCATACCCCGGAAGATAGTCCAAAGACAATTGGAGTTCGAAAAATGCATCTCGTCTGGGCTCGAGCCACTCCATAAACCTGGCTAAATAAGTACCAAAAATTTCGTTCTCTTCCTGCGGAAAGAGAAGAACGAAAGACATAATAACGGTCTCAAGGAACCGAAGCTCCCTGAGACAAGAAATAAACTAAATAAAAACAAATAAAACTACGCTGCCTCCCCAAGAACGGCGCCAAAATTTGATACCGTCGTTTGGTACCAAAAATAAATACCTAAGTTACAACTAACAGAAGTCAGCGGCAAGTAGGGTCGATCTCCACAGGGAGGCAAAATGAGATTTATCTGTCTAATTTTAGTCTATGAGTAACGGGTCACAATGTGGGGGTTTGAAAAGTGATATTCTAAACTAAAGAGAATAAGGGAGAGGGAAATAAAAAGAAGGAAGCAAACAGATAAAGAGGAACAACTAAGACAGACGGTTCACCATAATCATCCGATTAAGTAATCTAGGTCTCAGGTCAATGCAAATACGGTCTAAGGGGTAGTGAACGTCACCTTTCGGTCCTTAATTCACCCTAAAGTGTAAACGACTTAACTTTCGCCCTCACCGCAATACTCTATTGTTCGCTACTAGTCTACCTTTTCCAACCTTTCGGTCCAGGTCAAGGATCACTAAGAATTAAATGCCTAATTGCGTCGACTCAATCGACGAGATACAATTAACTGCGAAGATTTAACCAACATAGACAATACCAAAGATTAACCCAATAAAACGATTACTCTCCCTTCATAATTATGGATCCCCTATAGTCTTAGCAGAGGGGAATTAGCTACTCATAACCAACGAATTATCAATAACAAGAAATAGATAATTGGAATTCAACATTATAAAAGACTAATAAGAATTGAATTAAAGCAATTACGATAATTAAAATAGGGAAGAAGGAATTAAAGCAATGAAAAGGATTAAAGGATTAAAGAGAAATAAAAATACCAATACAATCTGAATCCGAGTAGCAAAAGTATAAGGGAAGAGAAATTACAATTGATCCGAAAAAAATAGAGAAATGAAGAACAAGCAGTCGTCCGTCCCCTCTACTGACTCCAGGGAATGAATGAATCTTTTAGGTATAACTTAATATCTCTTATATAATGAGAGATAATTATTATTAATCTAATTATAAGATAAAACTAAGATATAATCTAATTATTCTCGACTAATATCTTCTCGCTGTAGCTAGTACTCGATCGAGCGATTTATCTACTCGATCGAGTACTTTTCTTGCTTTGCGCACTGAACTTTAAACGGCTGCCATTTCTTCGTTACTTGGTCAAACAGGGCGATTCCGGTGGCGTTGGAAAGCTAAGAGAACAAACTTTCATCTCCAATTAGAATCACCTGAATATCAGTTGTAGAACTAGAGATATGGCTCTCCAAAATAGGCACTAGCAATTTGAAGTTCTTCCCTTGCTCGCCTAGCTATCTTTCTTCTTTGCGCATCCCAAAATAGCTACATTCTTGCTCCAAATTCACTCTTCCTTCAAATGCATGCTAAACGGACGGTAAAAGGCTTGATTTCATTACTTTCTAGTTCATTCCTGCAAATAAGACATAACAAACCAAAGTAGCATATTCGGGGCATTTCGTAGCAATAAACTACGATAATAACATAGAAATACGTGCATAAAAAGGCCTAAAAAGACTATATAAAATGCACGTATCAATAATCAATCACAATATTAGCCTAATCTTCCTCTTAATTTCGGCACTTTCATAAAGTGGAATCCATTTTATTTTTGTCAATTTGTCAATATGTCACATGTCATATGTCACATAAAATTGTTATGTATTTTTAACATATTAAAAATCAACGTATTAAAAAATACGTCATATACAAAAATCGACTTAGAAATTCGTAATTACTATTACCAAAATATTTTACCAATTATAAATCACAATGAATTGCATTTATAATAATTCATTCAAATTCAATTGTTTCCTTAAACAATAATTTCATCTGAGTAATGATACAATTCGATTACTCAGACCGTATCTCATTTAATCAAATTTCAATGAGATACGTAAATAATACTTCCAAAATCTTCCGTCAATTTTAAATAATTTAATTGACTCGTAACGTTATACGATCAATTAAATGATCAATTAAGAGTGTTGCCCTATAGGTATGACCTAGGGGATCAACTGATCACCACTGTCGCACGACAAGAATGTCAAACTCTAGTCGACCAATCATTACCGTTATGTGTGGACCGATTGACAAGAAAATATTACTTCCCAATTGTATTCTTTATAATGAGACTTAAACATGTGATCATCATGATCAACAGTTGTGATCGCATTATTGTCGGAGGACACATATTCCAACAATCTCCCACTTGTCCTCGACAAGTGTGCGTCACCAATTCTCTTGCCCTATTACTATCTCCCACTCAATGCAAGGTGTCTTTCAGGTCGTACTTGCAAGTGATCATATCGAGAGTGGTTTCCTCGATCTGGAGAATAACTGATTGACCGGATTTATCCACCATGGATATATTCCGAGTGTGGCCACGCATTTCCAGTTCATTACTCCTCGAGTGGCCCTGAGATATTGTTATAACCCTAACTAGGGGTGGACAATTCCTATCGCACTCATTCCCTTCAATTAGCCACAGCCATCATAACCCAAAATATGCCCATTTGACCCCATTTACGAAGGTCGTAGTAACACAAATCAAAGTTAATCTGAAACTGTGCCATATTAGGCGAATAGTCTTTAGTCAAAAGAATCGACTCATTTGAATACTATAGCAGCTCTCGCCACGACCAGGCTATATAAATTTGCCAGAACTCTATAAGCGGTCATTAGGCCCGACAAAAGTTCCTAACAGTCTGCCTATGTGATCGACTAGTCATCTCACATGAATCTATGGCACTTGAACTTGCCATCGATCGCATCACACTCTAGTCACTTTGAGACGTCATCTCATACAAGTGACTATGGGCAAATACAATGTTAATCCATGTTCACTTTAACGGGGTTCAATTGTCTCTACAACCCGTTTGGATATAACAATGTATAAGGTGAGTTAATAATAACTCAAACGACAAATGTCAGCATCACACTCGGGTAGTCAATACAATATTACAACCTTGTGATGCACATCTTAAGTGTGTAAACACTTATTGATTGCAATAGAAGTTTAACATGTTACGTGTCCATGTGTTCAAACTTCTTAATAATCGCATTATCCTTTACATTCATGTTATCACTCATAGCATGAACCTTACCAAGTACACATCAAGGTTCCCGACCTTGGTTTCGGTTCTTCATCTTGAAAGAACTTCCTTATTGATTATTACATAACGAACGAATTTGTGGTGAATGATATAACTTGTACAGATCAAGTGCTCCATCCACACACAATGCACTAGGTATATGTTTTGTAGAGTCTTGCAACAATTTGTCAAGATGATTAGCCTAACACTTCTCACAAGTCCTAGCATATTAGGAAAGATTAGTTTTGAGTAACTTCTTACTTCAACTAAGTATCTTTCCAAACTTCCTATCTCTCTTTTTGGCTTGAAAAGGTTAGGATTCTCATAAATCCTTGCATGTGCTCGGATTTTCTTTAATATGTGCAACCTCTTGTCACTTAACAGAGCATTCTATCAAACACCGAAATCGCTCACGGGATCCTACTCGAGAATTCATGACATTTTTGTTATGGCTTACGAATGAATCATCATGCTCTTATGCATATGATTCACCATTGGACATGTGCATGATTATTCTAATGGTGGAAACATTAGTTACTTTTAATCATGTCATCTTTTTTTTTGGTAAAAGGTTAGCTTATCATTAATTACCAATGAACAAAACTATTACATACTACCAACTCATGGTACAATTTGAAGATAAGACTAGGACCATTAGGAGCTAATGGAGCTAAGCCATATCTTATCTCTACTCGCTTTCACAGATTGTAGCCAAAATAAAGTACGAGTTTTCATTACAACACAAATATCAGAGAAAACTCTGTCAGGCAAACTAAGAGAGCCATCAATTCTAACTTGATTCCGTTGCATCCAGATATGATAGTGCAAGGCTTGGATCCAGGTAATAGTAACCATCTTCTTGACTTTGGCCCACGGTTTAGATTGGACCCAACTCAGCAATTGGACCTCTGGCAGATAGAGATGCAGTAATGCACTGAGTTTCTGCAAGAGCAATTTAGTGTGCTGGCACTGCTGAAACAAATGCTGGTGAGTTTCAGGTGCAGTACCACATACCAAACACAACTCATCAGGACATATACCAAACTGGAACAGTTTAGACTTTAACTGTAAGGCTTTTCTAGCTATAAACCAGCTAACAAAAGAGTGCTTTGGCACACTCCATCCATTCCAAACAGCCTTAAATCATGTCATCAACTATGTCTAGGTTCAAGGAACGACCATGACTACTAATGGCAATTCCATTTTCATTTAAATGAATAACCTACGTATCTCGTTGATTCGATGTGTATCTTACAATACCTATCCAACATCTCATGATGTAGTTGGACTCATCATGGTCCATTTTTATCCAGAATTGAAAACTCAAATCTTCTTTGTGAAAGAAGGTATTAGCTCGTCATTCCTAATGAGTAATGAGTTGTAAACATTCAAATGATGATTGCTCCCACTAAATTCCATGTCTTCACATGATAATTTCTAAACTCCCACTTAATTCCACATGTTTTGAAATTGATTACTCAATCGAAAACATTTCAAAATTGGAATGTATGTTGCTTTGCAAAGTTATTAAGATGAAGCCATATATGTTCCCATCATATCCTTTCAAAATTCCTATTTTGAAGAGGTCTCATCTTCACCTTATGGAAAGGGATTTTAATCTCTAACTCGATCATGTCATAATGATTCGGGCAACGTCATTGTTTAAATATAAATAATATCTAATACACGTCCTTCAAAATACCCTTTTCAGAAGGAGGTTTAACCAATTCATTTTCATAATGTGGTTAACAAATGACATTTGCGTGGTTTAACTTTAGCAATTGAGGATATCGGTATATCAATCCTTGCAACCTCTAGTCAAAAATATCGCTTATTACTAGGATGTTACTTTGATTCATTTAGGCTCTTAAGTAAATCTCAAGGTTGAAACTATTGGTCAAAAATTATCATAAACTAGTCAAAACTCTTGTTAAGACTTTACATTAGTCATTTTTCTTCCAAAACTTTCTTTTGGTCTCCTCGTGTAGTTATCTTGAGAAAATATTCCTTTGATTACTTGACTTTGGTCTCTTTAGTCATATAGAACTATTTGAGACCATAGATCTCATCTATTGGGTATACTATATAAATAGATATACCTTCATTCAAATCATTCTACCTTGCGTAGATCTCATTTACAGAAGTACACAATTTATCTTGGTGTGAGTTGTGTCCTCATTTTTCTCCCACTCTATCTTTAGAATAAATACACTAGAGATTCAAAGATAGCATATGAGACACAAATAATGATGTTGAAGTATAAGGAGAACTATCTCATAGATTGACTAATAGTTTTAGATTTCGTAAGTGTACTTGGTGATTGACATTCCTTTAAGAGAGTTCATAGACTCAAAATCACTTTATAAATGATCATACACAAGCCTTAAGCATGTGGACATATAAAGAATCCCGTCATTATAGTTGTCTATTAGATCACTTTAGTGAACAATCATATGTTTCTAAGAGTAAGCATTTAAATACGAATTTTAGAACAAAGGATAAAATGATAAAACGGGTGACTTGGGTTGTAAACCAAGCCACCATTATCCAAAATACAACCAATTATCCAAAATACCTTTCCATGTCAAACACGGAAACTTAAGAGGTTCTAAAATTCAAAACATAATTAAAATAAGACAATAAAAAGCGAAGCTCCAAGAAAGCTATTCCTAGCTTCTTGATGGTTTCTCAAGCTTGCTTTTCTTTTCCCTTGTCTTTGCTTGGTGGAGGCCCTATTTACAATAAAAAGGGAGATACATTATCACAACTTTGTATCATAATACCATAGTTGAATTAGAAACATAAAAGAAAGGATAGTCTTTTACCTACTGGAGTGATCTTTCCAGCCTTAATATCACCAAGGTATTTGGAACAATTTCTTTTCCAATGTCCAACGCCATTATAATAATGGCATTTATCAAGAGGACCCTTCTTGATTTTTGAAGTGCTAGCTTCATAAGTCCTAGCTTTGGTGAAAGTGGGAGTTTGCTTCTTACCCTTCATCCCATTCTTCTTGAACTTCCCCTTGCTCTTAGTGCTTATGTTAAGCACATCCTTGGGTGGGTTCACATTTAACCCCATGTCCCTTTCGGCTTGCACAAGTAACTTGTGCAATTCTTCAAGAGACACATCCTTGTCTTGCATGTTAAAATTCACCCGGAATTGAACATACGCTTTGACTTTGGACAAGGAGTGTAGAATCCTATCTACAACAAGTTCTTTGGGAATTTCAACCTTTTGAATTTTCAAGGTCTCGACTAGCTCCATAAGTTTGAGCATATGAGGGCTAACCTTTTGGCTCTCTTTGAAGTCGAGATCAAAGAATGCCGCGGCCGCCTCATATTGGACGATCCGCGGAGTTTGTGAAAACATTGTCACAAGCTTGGAGTAAATCTCATTAGCGGTGCCCATTTTAAAGGCTGTCCTTTGGAGATCCGCCTCCATCGCAAAGATCAACACGTTTTTCATTGCGGCAGACTCCTTATGGTAAGCCTCATATGCTTCCCTAGTAGCGGCGGTCGACCTAGTGTTAGGTTCGGGTGGAGAGGCCTCGGTTAGGTAACGAAGCTTGTCGTCACCTTGGGCGGCTAATTTGAGTTGGGCATCCCAATCGGAGAAATTTGACCCATTCTTTTCAAGTTTACATCGATCCATGAAGGATCGGAGCCATGATGAATTAGCGAGAGGCGTGGCGTTAGGGGTTGGTGTTGCCATTTGTTATGAGAAAAGAAGTGGTCTACAAAACAAAATAGGAGTAAAACAAATGTCGTTTTAAAAATAATACTCGTAAAAATGTATAATTTAAACAAGTTTTATGCATTTTTCTAGTGACCTCTACCCAACTAGATAAATGATTCCAAGACCCAAATTCATATTAACTTGGGCACGGTGTGGCCGATAAAACCCTTATCAATATAACTCGGTGGATTAACGCTTTAATCGATTCTACTTTTAGAACTCTTGGTCAATAATATTACATTAACATTTATCTTTAGCCCAAAACACATTCAACAAGGGCACGGTGTGGCCGATAAAACCCTTATCGAAAAACTTTTGTTGAGTTCAATCCAAATTTCGAATAAACGTGTCCATGATCCAAACCCACATTAACTTGGGCACGGTGTGGCCGATAAAACCCTCATCAACATGAATTCGGTGGATAGACATTTATCACCCACTTCCCCTACGTAACAAGGTTTGTACCCCGGTGTGGCCGAGTGCACTCCCTCACGAAATAGGTTTTCATGGTTTCTACTATTTGGTAAGGCTATATCTCAATTGATTGTTTTAGCGAGAGGTCATGTCAATTTATTATCTATCACATTTTAAGTGAACTAAAGCGGTGAACTACGATAATTGTAATTGACACGGTCGATGAACTCGATTAGATAAAGATGCATGTTTTAGTTATGGCGATTTAGCGATGCATGCGACATATAATAAAATGCAAAACATAAAATAGATCCTAGTATGGCCTTCCTAAAATAGAAAAACTATTTAACTATTACACATTCGGAAACCAACTCCATTGGTCCCTTGAACTTCGGTTGTGACACGCATCTCGAGGTAACACCGTCTTTATGTATCGCTTTCTTGAAGAAATCCGTCTTTGGGAACTCCGAAATAAATAAAATTACATAATAAATTACATAATTTCCTATTATACATTTGTAACTATAATAAAATAAATCTATTAAATTACAAAAAGGTGATACGAGATCACAATAAAATTACAACCGAATCGATATTCCCATACATTTCGGGTAATACCAATTAAAAACTAAGGCCATACTAAGTAAAATTACATAAAATAAAATTATGACAATCATAAAAAAAATGCAGCGTTATAATATGTATGAACATGCCCAATTTTATGCTAAATCGCCTTTAAATAACCAATATCGTATATTACTCGGTTTTTACGGATTTGCGTGATTTTAACATTTTATAATCACAAAAATTACATAAATTCATATTTATGCATAAGTTAATTACCCTAACCTCTTAGGACTCAAAATTTAGTCTTCACTAATTATTTGACCATAATTAACTCATATTTCTAAAATTTGTTCATTAATGGACTTAAAATTATAAAAATAAGCTATAAACTTCAAATAAATCACAAAATTTCAAATAAATTAAAAATTTGAAATTTAAACTCATGAACATTCTGGAAAAATACCATGACACTCATAATGTTCAAAAACTTAGGTTAAATATTTCGAAATTTATCCGGAAAAACAATGTTGCGGTTTATCGGTTTTAACTAAATAATCATAAAAACATGAGAAAATTTATATTCATCAACTTTTCAATTTTAGATCTGAAAAAGATAATAAAAAGCAACATGTGATGTTTTTCCTTAGTCATAGAGTATGTTTTATTAATATTTCACTAATTAAGTCACTATTTATGCTATTTTTCTTCAAAAAATCATAAATCATGCATAAGACTTCAATATAGCCTATTATTTTACACACATCTTATAAAATTGCATGTGACAACATACTAAATTTATATGACCAGATTCGAAATTTATCTCATATTAACCTATTTTTCATCTAAATCCGATTTTAATAATGAAAAATCCATTTTTCGAGAATAAGAAGTCCAAAAAATATGAAAATTTACAGGTCATCTCAAAATAATATATGTGACAACATATCCAAAAATCACTGGAAAATTCGAAGTTAAGCTAATTTTAGTCCGAAACTGACATTTTATTCATAAAATCATATTTTTAATGCCATTATTGTATAATATGAACAATAAAAATCCATAAATTAACCAAAATATCCTAATAACATTTTAGGACCAGAAATTTTAACATGCATAATGATTTTCGTGATATTTCATAATAACACAAATTAAACAAGTTTTATATGTTAATCGTATAATTCGGAAAAACTTTTAACCGATTTGCATGCAAACAACCAAGGCTCTTGATACCGATTGAAGGAAAAGTAGATATATATACTCAACATATTCATATATGTTTTATTTTAATTTGTCATAAAATTAATAAGTGATCTTATGCATGCAAACTTATAAACAATATAAATACGAAACCTTTATCTTACATTGGATTTTCGGCTTATAAGGGCACAAGAGAGATCTCCTTCTCTCTTGTTCTTGTGCTTTCCTCTATGGATGAACTAAGATCCAAGTGTAGGATCTCTCCCAAAGTTTAAAACCAAAACACACTCTTAATAAAATTAATATTATGAATACTAGACAATATTAATTTTGTAAGAAAAAATGACCCAAAAATTATTTGGTTTTACTCCCAAAACCGGTTGAGAGAGGAAGAAAAGGAAGGAGAAATATTTTTATCTCTTTAAAATATTTGATGAATGAATAATATGAATGAATGAATGAATAACAATAATGTTATGTATTGTTTTATCAAAAATAAGGCAAAAACCCCTTTGTTTTTCCTTGAGAAAAACCGGACAAGAGGAAGGGAGGGGAGCCAATGCATGCTCTTATTTGTCTTCACAATGTAAACTAGGTTGCAAGGCTAGTCTATTAGGGAAATGATTGTGTTTTCCATTAACATAATCAATCACAATATTAGCCTAATCCTCCTCTTAATTTCGGCACTTTCATAAAATGGAATCCATTTTATTTTTGTCAATTTGTCAATATGTCACATGTCATATGTCACATAAAATTGTTATGTATTTTTAACATATTAAAAATCAACGTATTAAAAAATACGTCATATACAAAAATCGACTTAGTAATTCGTAATTACTATTACCAAAATATTTTACCAATTATAAATCACAATGAATTGCATTTATAATAATTCATTCAAATTCAATTGTTTCCTTAAACAATAATTTCATCTCAGTAATGATACAATTCGATTACTCAGACCGTATCTCATTTAATCAAATTTCAATGAGATACGTAAATAATACTTCCAAAATCTTCCGTCAATTTTAAATAATTTAATTGACTCGTAACGTTATACGATCAATTAAATGATCAATTAAGAGTGTTGCCCTATAGGTATGACCTGGGGATCAACTCGATCACCACCGTCGCACGACAAAGAATGTCAAACTCTAGTCGACCAATCATTACCGATATGTGTGGACCAGTTGACAGTAAAATATTACTTCCCAATTGTATTCTTTATAATGAGACTTAAACATGTGATCATCATGATCAACAGTTGTGATCGCATTATTGTCGGAGGACACATATTCCAACAAACCCTATTTCTGAAAACCGAGGTTTCCGATTTATTAGTCGTACAAATATACGTTGACGATATTATTTTTGGTTCTACTAATAATCGTTTATGTCAGTATTTTTCAGATTTAATGACCTCAGAATTCGAGATGAGCATGATGGGAGAACTCAAATTCTTCCTTGGACTCCAAATCCAACAAACTTCCGAAGGGATTATGATACACCAACAAAAATACATCAAGGAGCTAATCAAGAAATTCGGTATGGAAAATTCTAATCCTAAGCCAACTCCTATAGGTGCTGAGAAGAAATTTACTTTGGATGAAAACTGTAAGTCTGTCGATGAGACGACTTATCGAGGTATGATTGGCTCACTCCTTTATTTAACTGCAAGTCGTCCGGATATTATGTTTAGTGTATGTGTATGTGCTCGATTTCAATCGTGCCCTAGAGAATCGCATATGATCGCAGTTAAGAGAATTTTGAAGTATTTGATTGGCACATCCAAATTATATCTGTGGTATCCTCTTGAGTGTAATTTCGATCTCATAGGGTATTCAGATGCAGATTATGCAGGATGTTCACTTGACAGAAAAAGTACTTCCGGCATAGCCACGTTTGTTGGACCGTGTATCATCACGTGGGGGTCAAAGAAGCAAAATTCCGTTGCGTTATCTACTGCTGAAGCCGAATACATTGCTGCTAGACTGGTATGTTCTCAACTTTTATGGCTTAAGCAACAACTATGTGATTACGGTGTTAATGTAGGGTGTATACCTATTTTATGTGACAACACAAGTGCTATAATTATATCTAAAAATCCTGCACAGCACTCACGAACTAAGCATATAGACACTAGACACCATTTTCTACGGGATCATGTAGATAAGGGCAACATAAGACTGGAATTTTGTAGTACAGAAAAACAATGGGCTGACATTTTTACCAAAGCATTGGCTAGAGAACGTTTTGAGATTTTACGGTTGGAAATTGGTTTAATTGGTGGCAACTAAACTTGTCACAAATATTTTATTCTCTATATGACTGACTAGATTTGACCGGAGTTTATGACTGTGTCCGTATTTTTCGTTGCACATTTATTTATGTCAATTTATATTACATTATGAGAATATTCCATTTTCGAGTCATATATATTTTAAGTTTATTATGAGCCAAAAGTCGCAACCAATTGTTCTTATTTCTTGCCAAAACCGAAATTCCCACAAGTTTATCTCTTACCATATCTTACCATATCTCAAATATATCTTGTCATATCTTTTACCCTAACCACTTGTTTATATTATGGTAAATCTTTTAAAAAAAAAAACAAAAAACAAAATCAAAAACTTACCTAACTCCTCTCCACACGCCACCTCCACTTTCCTATTTCCCTTAAACCACTATTGCCATAATTGATTCCATAAATACTCCCTCCTACCGTCACCATCACAAACACAATACCCAAAGATCTCTTTTTTAGACTTTTCTACACACTCAACCTCCAAATCCTTTTATCATCATGACTCCTCCCTCAACCCGTTTTCACTCGCCCTCAACTCGGTCCACAACTCGGACCGGGTTCTCCAAACCTTCATGCACTAAAACCTATGTCCCTATGAAAACTCCCCCACCTTCATCAAACCAAAAAACAGCTAACCCCGATCATAACCGGGTTGATCCTAACTTAGAAGGGAAAAGACGGAAGTTGAATAAAGGGACGAAGAAAGCCGTGGGGTTTGAAGACTCGGTGGAAGAGACTGAGGTTGTAGCTACTCAAGAAGGTCCACAAAGGACAATGTTTCGGGAATATATGCCGAATGCAACATCAATGGGGCTTGATAAGCTTCGACTCACTGCGGATGAAAGAACCCGTGTCAACTATGTTATGAGGTACGGTATTCATGGTGGTCGTATTTATTCCGAAAAGTGGTATGGAAAAATTGAAGCTTTGCAATTCTTTAAAGATTTCTTGAATTTTCAAGAATGGAAGAAAGTTTGTTCCTTTGTTGGTCCGGTTTATCCTATAGAGGTAATCCAATTTTATTCTTCTGTCTCTGTCAAAAATAATGTGTTGCATGCGGTGGTGAATGATACCGAAGTCAAAATCTCCCTTGCCGATTTTCGTACTCTGTTTTCGATCCCTGATGATGGGATCGAAATAAATCCGAGTGCGGAATGGGGAGATGTGACAGAGGAAGAGAAGCTTAAAATTAAGAAGTCGTTTGATGTTGATGATACGGGGTCAAGTAACATGCTTGCGGGGTCATTTACTCCAAAATTGAAATTCTCTCTTAATTTCATTTGGAACACGGTTGTTCCGAGAAGGGGTGGTCGTGATAAGTTGTCTAGTTATGAGATGGTGTTGTTGTCTAAGTGGCTTGAAGGATCTAAAGTTAGTCTTCCTCGTCTTGTGTTTCATAAAATCATTCAAACTAGTGTTTGTGTCACTGAGGAAAAGTTTTATACAACTTTGGATTTGCCATATGGTATGTGGGTCTCTCGGCTTTTGGAACAAAAAGGGGTGATTGGTTGTTCTAGCTATGGTGTCAGGGTGAAAGATGAGATGTGTGACACTCATCTTAAATTGATGAAAGTTGGTGCAATTGGACCCGACTTGGTGTTTTTGGCAAAAGGGAATGTGGTTGAAAAATCGTCGGATGTGGTCTCGATTGTTGAACAAAAATTGGAAGTGTTTATGGCAAGTATTTGTGAGAAATTGGATGCCCAAAATAAGATGGTTGTGGAGTTGGTCTCGGGTTTAGGAAAAGACAAGGGTGAGGCTTCGGGTTCGAAGGGTTCAGATCATGGTGAAGTCTTGTCTTATTTGCATGGGTTTGAAGCACGGGTTGATGCTATGGCTAAGGATGCGGCTAGGGCGGCCAAGGAGTGTGTTCGTCATTCTAGTTCGTTGGCTAACTTAGCTAGTCAAGGTGGGGCTTTGTGGAAGGAAGGGAAGGCCATGCATGAGGATATGCGGGTTGTGTACGAGGCTACTCAAGCCTTGTCCATGAAGGTGCTTAATTTTGAGCGGTGTCTCACGGCACAAGCTAACCATGTCCGTTCATGCTTTGATCGTCTTGACTCTCTTGAGTTTAGGACCCGTCCCGGTTATGTCAACCCCAATGTCGCGAAACGTGACATTCCTTAAACCCGTCCTCCTCTTTTACTTTCTTTTTATCTTGTTAGACTTTATATTTTGAATAATTGTCTAATTCGGCCCATTTTGGCTTACTTTTCATTCGGCCCATTCGGCTTAAAACACTTATTCTTATTCGGCCCAGTTGGCAATTAGACTAGTTTGGTTTGTAGTATACTTATTTTCTATTTGGCATGTTAATGTAGATTACTTTCTCTTTTTCTAATATTTCCTTGCATGCTTAAATTGTGTCTCGCCTGATATTATTCTAGATATTTTATGTCTTTTCTCGTCTTTTCGATGATGTCAAGAGGGGGAAGAAATCCTTGTGACTTAAGTATTTGCCTAAGCTTGCTCCTTGTCGGAATCTTTAATCTCTTAAGGTCCTTAGATGCTATGCTTTGTATATAAGTGGTTGTTCTTGCGTTCAACTGTCTATGACTTTTATAGTATTATGTTGAGGGGGAACTAACACTTAGTCACAAATCTTAAGAGACTTGTCATCATCAAAAAGGGGGAATTTGTTGGACCATATAGATATATGATTTAAGTTTTGATAATGACAAGTGTGTGTTTCGTTTTATGTATATACTCTTGCTTGTAATCGTTTGTTTAGTCTTTGTTAGAATAACTTAGGGTTACAAGTTTAGCAAGTAATGTTATAGCTCTCTTAGCTATAACATTGAAGATTTGTGAAGCATCATTCAAGTCATGTTATAGCAGCTTGAGCTATAACATTGAAGGTTCTTAAAGCATCATAAGCAACTGTAACAAGTTTCAAATGTGATGATCATTCAAGCAAAAGGCTAGATCAAGTCTTTAACAAAGCTTAAGATGAAGAGCTTTTGGTCAAGATAAAGAGAAGATCCTTTACTGAAGATATCCAGGAAGATTAGTTAGTATAGGTCTTCATCTAATGACGGTATCTTAAGATAAGAGTATTGGAAAAGTAAAGTTATAGCTATTTCACCTATAACTTTACTAACCAAACTTAAAGTTATAGCTGTTCCTACTATAACTTTAGGTAGCATTTTAATGGCACGATTTTAATAGTTTTCAAAATCATTTTTCAAAGGATAAAATTCTTTAAACATATTTCGAAATCATTTGTGTATTTAGTAGAGTTGAATTATGGTTGTTATAAATAGGTAACTTGCATGTCTCTATTGGTTAGTAAAACGACTTATGGGTCGTCATGCTACCTAGGGTTTGCCAGTCTACTTAACCTAAACCTAATTCATGAAGATAGGTTTTTATCCAAGTTGGGCACGGGCCTAGGGTTTTAGCCGTGAGCTACAAACCGTTGGGGCGTGTGAGGTTGTTGTGTTTAAGTAAACTATCTAATCAAATCTAGCTTATATTTATATAAGATATTTTCCTATCTTTATAATATATGATTTGATTTGTTTACTTATCCTAACTTCTTAAAAGATATAGTTTTAGATAACAAATAAGATTTACTTTTATCTTATTTACCTAAACTATAATATCTTGGATTATATTAGGAAAGAGATAAAAGATTTATCTTTTGTAATCTTTGCCGCCTATCTCACGGCATCCTAGGGTTTCGTGCAAACCCTAGTTTCCTCTTCTACTATAAATACAATTGATCATTCCTTGTTTAACAAGCTTTTCGAAATACAACAATCTTTGCAAAACAAATTTGAGTTTAATTCTTAATTGTCTTATTGTTTTGTTTTGGAAAATATTTGCGAAAAGTCGTGCTCTTCAAATTGCTTATCTTTCTTAAGATTACGTCATAAGATAATAGTACTTCACATTGTTTCTTACTCGTTCAATTGTGTGAACAGAAGAACAATCAAGTGCTTTCTTAGTAACTTAAGATAGTCAAATCGAATATCTAGTGATATTCAAATCGAGTTATAGTTAGAGTTAACTATACGAGTTGGGTTGATAATTTTGTAATCCGGAGTAAGGTACTAAAATTATTAATCGAGAATAGTGGACGTAGGCTTCGACGTGTGAAGCTGAACCACTTCAAATATCGTGTGTTCTTGCATCTTTCTTTTCAGTCATTTCATTACGTTCAAAATCAATTCGTTAATTAGTTAAAGTTTAATCAATAAACTTTAAGTAATTAATTATCTAGATATAAAATAAAAAGTAGGCATAAATTTTAAATACTCAATTCACCCCCCCCCCCCCCCTCTCTCGAGTATTTTGGGTGTGATAGACTCTTCAAAGATCATTGATGACTTAGCCACCCACAAAGCTGAGTATGGGAATTCTAGAGGGAATCAAAGGAGTGCTGAATCCCCTTCTGTGGCCGCAATTGAAGCTCTCACTGCGAGGTTTGATAAATATGAGCTGGGAGGAACTTCAAAACAAGGGATGTACCATGTTAATGTTGTTTCAGACGGTCCTTTCATCTGTAGAAGATGTGGAGCTGAGGGACATGTTTCTGAGAATTGCCCTAGTCCTTTTGAGTCTTGTGTTGCCTTTCAACATTATAGGCAGACAAACACGTACTATGAGCCGAACGTCCTCCCAAACTTGAGGTGGAGTAGCCAGAATATCCTGAATCCGACACAACCTCCGCAGCAGCAGCAACAACAAGCTTATGTGCCTCCTCACAAGCAACCATATCAGAAACCTCCCTATGTACCGCAGTAGCAACAATCCCAAAATTCCGACTTTGCTGAATTGAAGAATATGTTGCAAAAGGAGTCCCAAGCTAGAGAGGCCGGGATGAAGCTTCTAGAGAGTCAAGTTGCTCAACTGGCTAGCAAGAATACCACTGGAGCTCCGGGACACTTACCGACTCAAACTGACCAAAAGGAGACCCTTAATGCCATTACTTTGAGGAGTGGGTCTACCCTGGAGGGGCCTGCCATGGTCGAGGACGCTGCTGAAAAGAAGGAGGCGGAACCGAGTCAAAAGAAAGCTGTAACGAATAATAGCAAGAAAAAGGCATCTACCAGGTATATCAGTCGATCGACTGATGTACCCGGTCGATCGACTGAAGCGCATGTTACATGAGCTTCTGGAACTGTAGACCTCAGTCGATCGACTGAACAAGGTGGTCGATCGACTGAGGCCGCCGCTGATATTGAGCAATTTCGTCCTCCAATGCCCAACAATCTGAGGGACCACTTATTTCGGGGTACGACAACTCCGAAAATTTTGGGGCAAGACCCGAGTACTGATGGGTCAGTCCCGGCTCCGAAGTACGACCTTATGTCGATCAATGGTTCTCATTTGAGACGGTCTGAAGAGGGTTCAAGCTTCAACAAAGAGAAGGTCGTGGACTTTCAGCCTAAGTCCACGGATGCTGGCATGCGAGACTTAGAGGAGAGGGCTAAGTTACTTCTTACAGCCCCTTATCCAGAGAGACTAGTGCTGACAAAGGAACAGGTATCTTTCAATAAATTTGAAAATGTTGTTCGTAGTTTTAACGTACAAGTACCTTTCCTTGAATTAGTGAATCAAGTGCCCGCTTATATGAAGTTTATGAAGCAATTACTGTCTAAAAAGAGGTCACTTTAAATAGTGCATACTGTCGCACTCACTAAAGAGTCGTGTTCTTATTTGACTCACACTGCACCCCATAAGCTAGAGGACCCGGGTAGCTTTTCCATTCCTTGTAATATAGGTACCTACTCTATCGAGAAGGCATTATGTGACCTAGGAGCTAGCATTAGCGTCATGCCCTTGAGTCTTGCTAGAAAGTTAAAATTGAATAGGTTTGCAGTTACGGACATGACCGTTCAGATAGCTGATCGCTCTGCGGTCCAGCCTATAGGAGTCCTAGAGGACATCCCTGTGCAAATAGGGAAGTTTTTCATCCCCGTAGACTTTGTTGTCCTAGATATGCCTGAGGATGCCCACATACCTATCATTCTAGGTAGGCCATTTATGCATACTGCTGGTGCAGTTATCGATGTTGGTTCTGGGACTTTGAACTTCAAAGTGGGAAAGCATTCTATTGTCTTCGCCCAAACTGCTAAGAAGAAGGACCCCATGTGGCCTGTCACTTGTAATACAGTTTCTGAAAAGAAATCGTACTTTGTGCTTCCTGATGTGCCTGTCTCTATTACTACTCTTGTTGTAACACCTCTGCCCCAGACTGGGAGCAAAAAGGAGGAAGATTTTGTTGTTTTAGACATTGCAGGAGCTGGTTTGGGGAAGGAAGAGCTACATGTTGCTCCAGCTGTGAAGGAACAAATCGTTTCGAGAGGCGGTCTTGGATGCCTTAGCTATGGCACTGATGAGGAGCTTGAAGATGAGCCAGCCAAAGTGAGACATTCCGACTTGGACTTTGATGAGCTGGAAGAGGTCATTGATTGGGGAAATGACGAAGCTGTTGATCCGTCAAGCTATACGGATGCTAAAGTTGAGAAAGGTGCAGCTGATAAGATGAGCACCGTTGAGGCTACTCTTGTATCCAGAAGCCGACGAAGTGGGCCATACCATGGCCGTTCTTGATCAACTATTAGTTGATCGGATTCTTTATCAAAAATTTCTTTTTATTGCTTTTAAACTATTTTTATCGCTTTTGTGTGCGCGAGACTTCGCATTTAATTATTTTGTTTTGGATTTTAAGCACTTTAGACTTTGCTTTGGGTTTTGCGCAATTTTGGGCGCGTATTATTGTGTACTTGCAGGTTTTTAGAGCTCATTAGCTTAAGTTATTGAGCAAATACGAAGAAATAAGAAGTTACAAAGAGATATCTTGATCGATCGATCGACCGCAACATTGGTTGATCGACTGAGTTGCAGTTTCCAGGAGCTTCTGTTCCTGTTAAATCTGGTCGATCGACTGGGCTATGTGGTCGATCGACCGTCCTGCACTGTTGTACCTGTTCACGACCTCTCCCCTGCTGTGTTTGGTCGATTTGCGGACTTGAGGGAGTTTTCTACTCCACTTTATCTTCCGTCAAATTATTTATTTCTTCTATTTTCTCCATTATGCACATAATATCGCTTCATTATTGCTTTCTTGATTTTATGCGTGGTTTTTGTTTGTCTTTCAGGTACTTATTGGTAGCACTACTAGCTACTGAAACCTCCTAGCTCACGCTGGTTTGGGGAGGTTTCCTTTTTCTGCGCTTAAAGTCTTGTGAGTTCCCGATTTCCACTTCATGTCTTGTTTGTTTAATTTCTCGCAAATACCCGTTTTCCATTTTTCTTCATTACATGATTTTGCACAATGGGGACATTGTGCGATTTGGTTTGGGGAAGGGTTTTGCGTCGCATATCATTTGCTTGCATTCACGTTTACATTTTGTTTTGCATTGTTTATTTCATTTCCTCTATATACAAAAATCCAAAAAAATTGATAAAAATTCAAAAAATTGCACGTTTATTTCAGCATATAGGTTGAGTCGGAACGGTAGTATTTCAATGATGATATTGCATTTTTCAGCTATTTATGCCTAAGCCTTGTTAATTGACATGTTATTAGTAGAATCGTATATGCATATCTACGAGTTTTCGTTAATTTCTTGCTGAGCTTGAGACTTGACTTTGAAAATTGGCAAGCTACATCATATTTCTGAGGTTTAGAGCCTATAACTGGTGTCATTCATGACCAGTTTATCTAGGATGTGAGTAGTACTCCTTATGAGACATGTTACATAAATGTGCATAAATATGAACTTGATCTACTTAATACCTGTATGCATTCGGTCTGTGGTTTGTTGACACATGTGGTAGAGGTTCCCTTTACTTATTTTGCCCATAAGCTCCACACTGCCAAAAATATCCTTTTTGTCCTATTTACTACACCCTACATTTAGCCTGCCTTTGTCAAGCTAGTAGTTTAGTTTTTGGGATTGTTACTCGTTTTTGGTGGCATATGCCCTACTGAGAAGTGATTGGAAAATGAAAGAGGAAAGAAAGAAATATAATAGAAAAAAAAAAAAGATGAAAAAATATTTCGAAAAAGAAAAGAAAAAAAAAGAGAGTTCTGTACTGTTCAAAGCGGTCGATCGACTGCCATTTCTGGTCGACCGACTGGGTTCCGAAGGAAAATCACTTCGCATAATTCAAAATCCTTATCTTATGGCGATTTTTGCTCTCATGTTGCATTAGTATTTTATGGGGAGTTAGTTGATTACTTTTTTACCGGAGATTGTGAGTCTTGTGCTTGCTATAGCACCGTTTCGTTTGATTAGGAGCAAGAAGTTGGATGTTGCCATATGGTCCCGTTTGGGTACTAGCTTGATCACCTGTACCTCCACCTTTCCATAAATGTTTTGCCTCTTCTTACCCATACCTCACATATCCTATATTTACCTCGGCATGTGTCATGGTCTTTTGTTGGTTGGAATGCATATGTACGGTCATAGAGATTACTTTCATATTATATTGCAGGCATGTTCTTATAGGTCGTAGTTAGGTGAGTGTAAATAACAAAATGAATTCTTTCTATATTTACATATATTCACCTTGTTCTTATTTGAGTGATTTGAGCGACCCGTGAGAGTCCAATTTGATAAGTCTCTATAGTCAACGGTTCAGCAGTTTTTAACGACTTCATAACTCGTTTGCATGATTCATAGTTGCTAATTGATTGTTAGTTATTGCATTAAAATGGTTTAAGCTTTACAGTTTGCAATTCGCTCTGAGATTGAACTCGTTCCATTAGGTCATTAGATCGAGTCTAGTTCTTGCTTGGGGACAAGCAAGGGTTTGGTTTGGGGAAGTTTGATGCGTGTCATTTATATGATCTTTTACACCTCATTTTACACGCATTTCAGAGCTCATTTGTGTAGTTTATGCTACTATTACCCCCATTTCCGTCTACTTTCGTGTTTTTGTACTTTATTGTAGAAATGTGAAGAATTCAGCGGAAATCGAGCCAAATCCGTCCCCGAGTATCTTGCATTGCATATGACGTGAAGTATTCACTTAAGGAACGAGCTTGGTGCGCATTCCAAGGCCCAAAAGACAAATCCACGAAGTTTTAGAAGCGGACTACCAGTTAAGCAGTCGATCAACTGGCCCCCTTAGTCGATCGACCAACCCACGACTACAGAAGCTACTGTATACTGCAAAGCAGTCGATCGACCGCCATGCTTAGTCGATAGACCAAGCCGCTAATCAGACGTGAATAAGAAGATCGAGGAAAAGCAAGCCTATAGTACATTAGGTTTTGGAATGGGAACTACGTTGTATTCTATATAACGTAAGCTAGGTTATTCAGTTTTATCATCTAGTTTTTAGCAGACAGTTCTTAACACAATTAAACATTCATTAGTTAGATTATTTCCGTTAATAAAGCTACTATTTTGCAATCGGTTTTGGATCCTTTTCTGTGCAACTTCGGTATTTCCTCTGTTCTTATTTCAGTTTCATTGCCTTTTTTATTGTTCAAAGATATAGAATTGCTAGTTAGTATCCAAAGCCAATTATCGTTTATCGCTATTTGTTATTTGATTACTTCAAACATGAATTCAATAGTTTATGTCGCTTGATACGTGCCTAATGTACGGTCTTTTTGGCCTATTTCAGCACGTATTTCCATGCATTTATATACTGTTTTTATGGTATTTTGCCCCGAATTGTCTACTTTGGTGTATTTTGTCCTTTTTGTAGGAATAATCGCGAAAGTAGCGAAACCATGCTCCATTTCGTCCTTTTTGCATGCATTTAGAGGAGACGGGATTATCCCAGTGAGATGCTTTGTACTTGAAGAGTCGTTGCACGCTTTACGAGGCATTTTGGTGAAGACGTGAGCTGAATTGAGGACCCAAGTGGTCTATCGAGTTGATAGGTGGTCTATCGAGCTGTTTGGAGGACGATCGAATGGTCCCTGAAGCTCCCTGAGCTCGATCGAGAGGTTCCTTTCTCGATCGAGTAATCTGCCCTTGATCAAGCCCTCGATCGAGAACCTTGCTGTTCGATCGAGGAGTTTCCCCTGAGCTGATGGTCGATCGAGTAGTCTAATCTACTCGATCGAGAGACTTTTGACTTCGTGGGCTTAATTAGTCCGTGTTTTATTACTTACGCATAAACACTTAGGTCTTTTGGCTATATAACCTATGTTTAACTAGGTTATTAGTCATCTTCTTTTATCTTTATCTATCTTTTAATCTCCTTTTACTCTTAGACTATCTCTTTTACTATCATTTTACATTAGACTACTGTTACTTTCGACGTTGGATTATTTTCCACTGGGATTTCGTTCTTTACGCCGGAATTTCTCGGATTGTAATTCTCTTTCCCTCTTTGATATTAATTAACCTTCATTTGTTGTTTATTTCTTGTTTTTATGCTATTGCTCTTATTTTCCTTTTGCCCTAATTTACTTATCATTGCCTTTTATCATCATATCGTTATGTCATCTGCTGGGAATTTATATGCTGTTAGATTAATTACTAGTATGAGTAGCTAATTTCCTTCATGTTGGGATTAGGGGATCTGCGGTAGAATAATGACGACGTAGTGAATGAATTAGACGAATTGATATAAGAGACTCTGTCACTATAGCAATATAACTGTAATCACCGACCTAGTTGAGTGCACGTTTCTATGTCACCTATTAAACTGGCTACAATTAACCCTGGATCGAAAGATTGGATTAAATAGGCCTGCTATAAACAGTAGACTACCCTAATGAGGACGAAAGTTAAGTTAGTGGTATTTTAGGGTGGGAAGTGGACCGAAAGGACCTTCTAATATCCGTCTCGCGTTAGTTAAATGCGAGTCATTTATCGCTAAGTTGTTAAACTACCGTAGTGAACCGAAGTCCCGACATGCTTCTCTCTTATTGATAGTTTAATTCAATTTCCTGCTTATCTGCTTTCCTCTTTATTTCTCTTCCTTTTACTCCGTAGTTTAGAACCAAAAAATTCAATCAACCCCATTGTTACCATAGGATTAGAGATAGACAGCTGTAGTTGCATTACCTCCCTGAGGATTCGATACTCATTGCCTCTACTACATATTTAGTTGAGACCGTTAGGTTTTATTTTTGACAGTCAACGACAGGCGTGTCAAATTTTGGCGCCGTTCTTGGGGAGGCAATTGTTCCAATTACTAGCTGTTTTTATTTTTAATTCTCCTTTTTAGTTTAAGGAACATCGTTCCTTAGACTATTCTCATATCTTGTCCGTAGTTTCGTCTTATATGCGCAGTCGCAAGGTGGTCCACTTTGCTACCTTTTGATCCCGAGATTGAGAGATCCCCGTCGCGCAAAGAGGAGACTATTTCGAGAGCAACAGAAGAGGAAGAGCCCGTTCTCGCGGCAATTTTTACGAGAACGAGCTTTTCAAGACAACCCGCCGTCTTCTCCGCTTTCCGACTATTCACTTGAGTCTATCACTTTTCCGTAAGTACCGAAATGGTGAGGAAGCATCCATTGCTAGTCACTCCGAGCCCACAGTGACAATCTTTATAAGGGGTTCGAATCACGGGAGATGCCGAAAAGTTCGAACAAAGCCCTCTTACATTAGCATGGTAGAGAAAAATCGGTTCGGGGAGCTGCGAAAGAAGATGCAACTCGGCAGATATGGAGACCTTCATCGACTCATCGCTGCTCCATACCTCCTCCCACCGGTGTGACAAATGATCGGATTAAAGAGACTATGTTCATCTTCTCACTCCGCGATCTTTGCAAGGGAGTGGTACGGGATTTGGACAAAGTCATTCACGGCATAACAGATTGAATTCGCTAGCACTTTGGCGTTTTATAAGAAGTATTTCTCTGCTTCGAGAACCATAGCCATCAGAGCTCAGATAACTAGCTTCAAACAAGGGCCCGACGAAAATTTCCATGAGGCATGGCTTCGTTTTAAGAAACTAGTGCGAACCATACCGCACCACGGTTTCGAGAAATGGAGTCTATGTAACCATTTTTACAATGGTTTATATGATGATCAGAGAGCTATACTAGATGCAGCAGCCAACGGTCGGTTTTCTGACAACTTGGGGCCGACGAAAGGATGGAAAATCATAGATGATTTAGCCACTCATAGGGCTGAATACGGGAATTCGAGGGGAAACCAAAGGAGAGCTGCTGAGTCATCTTCAGTGGCTGCATTAGAAGCCCTTACTGCTAGGTTCGATAAGTATGAGCTAGGGGGAGTTTTCAAGCCAGGGATGTACCAGGTTAATGCTATGACAGACGGTCCTTTCGTCTGTACGAGGTGCGGGGTAGAAGGACATGTCTCTGATTTCTGTCCTAGTCCCTATGAGCAATGTGCTGCCTTTCAACATTATAGGCAAAACAACAACCAGTACGAGCCGAATATCCACCCCAATTTGAGGTGGAGTAACCAGAGCAACGTACTCAATCCCACCGCTCCTCCAAATCAGCAGCAGCAGCCCTATATCCCGCCACATCAGAAGCAACAAGGCTATCAGAAGCCTCCGTCCTTTAACCCACCTAGTCACGGTTCATCTTCAAGTGGAGTGAGTGAAATGGGCGAGTTGAAGTCTATGATACAAGCCTTTACAAAGCAGCTCCATGCAAGTGATCAACAAAGAAGTACAAGTGATCAACAGCGAGACGCGACCATAAAGGCACTTGAGACTCAAGTTGCCCAACTCGCCGCGAATCAATCCTCGAGGAAGCCAGGTCATTTACCGACTCAAAATGACAAGAACCCAAATGAGACGGTACATTTGATAGAGTTGAGAAGCGGTCTCTCTTATGAGGGACCAGAAATGAAGAAATCAGACCTGGGAATAGCTGAAACTGTCGATGAACAGTGTTCTGGAAAGAAGAAAGGACTCACGACACAAGAGTTACTCGATCGACTGAAGCACAGTGCTCGATCGAGTGGAATTGGTGAGGGAAGCCCTCGATCGAGTAGTCACTCTACTCGATCGAGTGACCTGGAAGCTGAAAAAGGTCGATCGAGTGGTACTGTTGCTCGATCGACTAAAGTTGACGAAGAAACAGGTCGATCGAGTGTACCCATTGCTCGATCGTCTGATATTACTGACGGGAAGCTTATTCGAGAGCCTGCTAGTGCTCGTTTAAGCGATGAATTACCAGAAAGGCCTCGTTCGAGAGGTAAGAAGCGCCCAAAGGACACCGAACTTGCGCCGGAAGACACTTTGGAGGCGAGAAATAAGGGACTTGAGATTCCACCATCGTTCCCTTCCCGAGGCGGCCGCAGTGCGAATACCGGATTAATCAACAATTTAGCAAATTTGTTGAACTGTTGAAGAGTTTGGAAGTTTCTGTACCATTCACTGAATTGCTTATGAAGGTACCCTCTTATTTACGATTTATGAAAGATATTTTAGCACGTAAGAGGACCATTAATGATAATGAGACTGTCGCTTTGACTGAGATGGGGTCAGCCCTGTCTCAAAATAAGCTACCTCTTAAGCAATCAGACCCGGGTAGTTTTTCGATCCCTTGTCACATAGGAATGAATTTGATTGATAATGCGCTATGCGATTTAGGCGCTAGCGTAAGTGTTTTACCTTTGTCTCTAGCTAAGAGACTTGGTGTGACAAAGTTGAGTTGCACCAATATGACTGTCCAGATGGCCGACCGTAGTCTATCACGGCCACTAGGTGTAGCGGAAGACGTACCTGTTAGGATCGGGAAGTTCTTTATTCCCGTTGACTTTGTCGTCCTAGATATCCCCGAAGATGTGCATACCCCTATCATTTTAGGGAGACCATTTTTGTCCACTGCCCGTGCAGTGATAGATGTCGGGGAAGACTTTGACCTTCCGGGTAGGGGATGAGGAGCCGACCTTCCATCGGTCCAAGTTCGGGAGGGCTCCCATGCAGGCTCGGCCTTGCAATGCCCTCTCTTCGTGACCCCATTATTGACACTCCACCGGAGAACATTGCTATTGCTTTGCTAACCCTCCGCCTCATACTGAGAGCAAAAAGGAGGAAAATTCGTCTGTTGTCCTTACTGCAGTGCGGATGAAGGCAAGAAAGGAGCGATCAAAGGACAGGGTGGAACCATTGTCAGTCAAACTGGAGCCAAGAAGGCTAAGGAAGCTGACACAGGGGCGAGAACAAAGACAGTTCGCACCTACGTAGATTGGAATTATATTCCTCCTCCTCTCAGAAATTCAAGCTCTTGGAAATCAAAGAGGACAATCGATGATCGCGAAGTGACGTCCTCCAGTCAGAAGCCCACGAAGGGGCTACTGACAGCTGATGGGAATTAAACGGGGAAATGCCCCGTGTAACAAAGTGTAATAGACAAGTTTTGAATTTCCTTTGAATTTATTTTATTTATTACGTTTTTAATTAGGACATTTAGTTTAGACATTTAATTCTTTTTAGCGTAAGACTAAGACTATAGACTGTATTTCTGCATATTTGGTATTTTGGGATTTGTTTTACGCAGGTTTGGGGAAATGCACGCATTTCGAGGAAGAAACGGTAGAAATTCAAGGAAATATACACGAGGAAGTCCTCGATAGAGTACTTTTGTACTCGATCGAGTGACAGATGGTTCGATCGAGTCTGCTGGGTACTCGATCGAGGAAGGCCACAACAGAACAGCTCGATCGAGAGGTTGGTTATTCGATCGAGCAAGGGGAGCAGAAAAGACCTCGATCGAGTGACTTAAAATCACTCGATCGAGTGAATTGAACAGGGACCGAGGGAGTTTTCTATCTTAAACTCTTTATTTCCCTAATCTTTTTCACTTCACTCCTAACTTCCGTCTAAACTTCCCTTATTGCGATTTCTTTTCCCCCAAATCCCCAATTTCTTGCCCAAAATCATCAAATCTACCACCTACATTCTCTTGTTAGTCAATTATTCTTCCATAACCCCTTATTTTCCCCCTTTTTCTTGCTCGTTTTTGCGGTTTTTAAAGGGATTAGGGTTCGCGGGTTTTTGATTAAAAATCCGCCTTGCTTGCTCGTTTTTGGAGTTTAATTGCTACATTGTAGGTCAATCATCATCAAGTAAGTGTGCATTCAACCTCTTTGCATTTTATCTTCAATTATTTCGAATTTTTATGAGGTGATTTGAATTAGGGCTCGAAAATTCCATGTATAGTCGACTTGTTTCGATTTTATTGTGTTTATTTGCCCTTGATTAGCTTATTGTTGATGTTGTCACAATTCCTCACTGATCTTGCATGATAAATTCGAATTTTTCCGCGATTTCCGCAACTAGGGTCCCTGTAAGTCGAATTCATCGACTGTCCGACGGTTTTTCTATTGCTTTGCTTGCATAATCTGCACTCTTGATTGCCTTTTTGCTTTCTTGTTATCCGTTTCCCGTCCCCTATTGCCATTACTTGATGTAAATTATTGGGAAATCTCGCGCTGTGAGTGATTATATTCGACTGCCAGAGTCATACATGCCCCCATTTCTGGTTTCATGCTGTTTAGCCCCTTGGCAGTCACTGTTTTATTATACTATCACCATTTACATGCAATTTTCGGAAATTTTTGAGGAATTGCTTGTTTTTGATTTCTGGAAGTCGAATTTTCGACTAATAGGGCTTTTCTTCTGCTGTCACATGCTGGTTAACGCTTCATTTTAACCACGGTTAGCAGCATACTCTCTTATTCATGCTCTTTTGACACTTTGCAGGATGGACGCGAGCTCCCCGTCTTCTACTAGTACGTCCTCCAGCTCTTCTGTGAGCGAGCAAGTGGCCCCTGCTGTCGCCACTAGCTCCGCTTTGGTCACCACTGCAGCACCGATTTTACTTGTCTCACTGCGGGGACGATCTTCTCTCCGCGGCTAGCTCAGCCGGGAGCTCGGTACAGGTCTCACCAGCCACTACTCCTAGGCCCTTCTCTCTGCTGGACTGTGGATTCAGGCCCCGTTTTCCGCAGCCTGGCATGGTGCCACCGAGACCACCCCAAAGAGAGCTAGCCGTTAGCGTTACTTCCACCCTTCCGAGGTCAAGCTTCTACGAGGAGGGCGCACTCGCACCTCTACCGAAGATGCCTTCGATGCGTTTCACTTCGAGGCTCACCGGAACCGGTTAGTCGCTTTACTTCATTGCCCCTCTCCTCCACCCGTTTCCTTGCACGAGCCGACTTAGAGACCTTAGGCATCTATGAGGAGGTCCGTAGTTTATTGAACGGGACGGGTATGTCGGGTCCCGATCACCATGCAGAGGCTACTATTCGTACCCTTACGTACGAGTTCTTTAGCTCCTATTCCTTTGACACCGACACCTACCAGGCTGACCGCTCCAGTGCCTGCATTCACTTCCGACTCCGTAATGAGTCACATCACTGGACATTGGCCAAGTTTGGGGAGGTTCTGGGACTAGTTAGTGATGGTCCCACTGCCCCACCGAGAGAGCCCCTTCAGCTTCTTTGGGCTGCTCTTTCTCACACTCCCTTCCAGGCACGGAAGGGAGCTCACGTTCACTTACCTGCGCCCCGTTATTACTTGCGTCTGTTAGGAGAGACCATCTTTGGGCGCCCTGAGCCCAATAACGTTACCAACACTGAGCTAGCCATTCTCGCGGGGTACCTCAACATTGACTACGGTACCCCGTTTGTTCTGAACATTGCCTTTCTGGTAGCTCAGCATTGGAACGGTATTGGGACTCGGGTTAAGACCGCAGTTGTCTGCGGCGGGCTGGTGACTAGGATT
Organism: Silene latifolia; assembly: GCF_048544455.1. NCBI lineage: Eukaryota > Viridiplantae > Streptophyta > Magnoliopsida > Caryophyllales > Caryophyllaceae > Silene > Silene latifolia. The sequence continues at coordinate 15,107,405 of NC_133527.1, read as the reverse complement.
GCCCGCCACCTTTACCCCACTGACCCTTCACTCAGTGTACCTGACGAGGTGGCTTACCTTGATCTGGATGCCATGGCTACCTTGACCTGGTTTCCCAGGGCGAAGGGGAGCGCGAGGACGTGGAAGATCTGTAGTTCCACGTCTGTTACCTTGCCGTGCTCTACCCTTCCCCCACTTTTACCGCTCTCATCTGCTGATGAGGGAGCGAGGCCACCTCCACCTACCTACCACCTTACCTTCACCCCTCCCTCTTCTTCTACGAAGAAGAGGAAGCGCGAGGCCGGAGCATCTTCTAGCTCCCAGGCTCAGACTCAGGCCCAGGCTGGACCGACACCCACGCCTCAGCCTACACCTTCACTCACTCCACCCCCACTTGACCCTCCTTCTGGTTCGGCTTTTCCGGCCAATTTTGTTTGCCCTCCTACTTTAGAGGCGCCTGCGGTCACAGACCAAGGGCGTCGTGATGCCTTGCCTCCGGAGTTGTGCGGGTACCTTGCGAGATGAGACGGATATGGCTTTAGCCGTATTCCCTCTCTACGAGTTCCACATCCGGGCCCGGCGACCGATTCCAGAGGGGTGGCCGCATCCTTCCTTCTACCGATACCCAGCGGACGGGTACCCTTCATTATCCTCTGACTCAGATGAGGAGAAGGAGGAGACAGCGGTAGAGCGAGAGGTGCGGTTACGGGCAGAGCAGGCGGCCGCGAGAGCTGCCAGAGAGGAGGCGAGTGACCCTCCGTTCGTGCACCCGTCCGAATGATCACCGGAGATGATGATGACCGAGTCTCCCCTTGTTTGTTGCTGGTTTGGGAGACCATTTTGTTGAGTCCGAGTGCTCGAGAGACAGCGGTGCCGACGACGAGTAGCTCTTCGGTCTACTCACTTCCCCGCTTTTACGTTGGTTTGGGGAAGTTCGTGTTTTGTATGTTCTCTCACTCTTTTTATTTTTCGTCTCCTTTATTTTTCTTTTTATTGGTTGTCTACTCCCATCCCCCATATTACTGCTGGTGTATGCTGGAGGACAACGAGGGCGTTGTCCGTTTTGGTTTGGGGAGGGTATTGCATCCTTTTGAGTCTGCATCTGCATTTGTTTTGCATTCACGTTTAATTTTTCAGTTTGCATTTGTTGTTTATTTTCAAAAAAAAAAAAAAAAAAAAAAAAAAAAAAAAATCAAAAATTCAAAAAAATTAGAAAGTGTTAAAAATTCAACAAATTTCACGTTTATTTTTGCATTTAGGTTGAGTCGGAACGGTAGATTCCCGTGATGATATTGCACTTAACTTGTCAATTCACTTGAGCCTTGCACTTTATTGATAGTTTTTAGCTTTGTCATACACATAGTCTACGAATTTCTGTTCAAATAATAGCTGACTGTTTAGACTTGACCTGATAAACTGGCAAACTACTTAAAAATTCTGAGTTTTTAGAGCCCATACTGGTGACATTCATGACCAGTCCATTAGGAATTTTGAGTAGTACTCCTTGCATAGCATGTTTGTCTCATTTGCACATTTATGACATTCAATTTCTCGTCAAATGCACATATTCGGGTCTGCGGTTGGTGTCACATGCAGGGAGGGTCTTGCAATTCCCCTTTCTTTATATCTTTCACCCATTTAGCTCCACATTGACCAAAACTTGCCCTTTTGACCCATTAGCCACATTCCAAACTAAGCCTGCCTAGTCAAGCTAGTTAGTCTGTCCTTTTGTGGTATGTTTTCAGTTGCAGTTTGGTCCGCAATTCTCATTTGGAGTTGGTGTTTGAATTAAGGAAGGAGAAAGAAAAAAAAAAAAAAAAGAAAAAAAAAAGTATTGAAAAAAGAGAAAAAACGTGAAGAAAGAAAAAAAAAAAAAAAAGAGAAAAAGAAAATGAAAAAAAAAAAAGCTGTGATTCACGAAAAAAGAGATAAATTGTGAAAAGTTGTACCCTCTTGTCAGAGTTGAGAAGATGTTCGAAGATGTACAATCGACAAGAGGGTTGGTTGGTTGTTAATTGTCTCAGACGGTGTTTTAAAAAGGGAACTTTGTGACCGTCTGACTCCTCCACTCTTATTTTACATTTTTTGAGGAGATTGTGTTTCCAGTCTAGTGAGTTTTGTGCCAAGTGAAGGGCACCTGTGTTAGTCTTTCAGACAGTTGAGATCCGGATGGTTTATTATGGTCCTGTTAGGAACTAGCTTGACGCTTTTACCTCCACATTTCCATAACTTGTTTAGCCTTTTCTCACCTGAACCTCACTGTTCCCATATCATTTGCAAACCCTCGGCTGTGACGGACATTATTGGTTGGAGTGTGTGCATTAGTACTTGAATTGTCTTTCATTTTTGTTGCATGCATGCTATGTAGGTCGCAGTTAGGTGAGTGACTGTTTTTCTTCTCTCTTTTACATATAACATTTGCCCTTTGCTTCATGAGAGAAGAGTGACCACGTGAGAGTCCGGTTTTGTTGGTCTTGCAAGGTCGATAGGTCAGCTTTATTTTTGAACAGCTTATAATTCGTTTGCGTATTGACTGTCTAGCTTTAACTGTTAATTTCTGTTGCATTAAAGTGGTTCGAGTGGACAAGTTGGGTTAGCTTTGAGTTATCATCTCCGTTCCATTAGTTTAGTTTTGAGTTTACTCGAGGGCGAGTAAAGGTTTGGTTTGGGGAGATTTGATACGTGCCTAATGTACGGTCTTTTTGGCCTATTTCAGCACGTATTTCCATGCATTTATATACTGTTTTTATGGTATTTTGCCCCGAATTGTCTACTTTGGTGTATTTTGTCCTTTTTGTAGGAATAATCGCGAAAGTAGCGAAACCATGCTCCATTTCGTCCTTTTTGCATGCATTTAGAGGAGACGGGATTATCCCAGAGTGAGATGCTGTACTTGAAGAGTCGTTGCACGCTTTACGAGGCATTTTGGTGAAGACGTGAGCTGAATTGAGGACCCAAGTGGTCTATCGAGTTGATAGGTGGTCTATCGAGCTGTTTGGAGGACGATCGAATGGTCCCTGAAGCTCCCTGAGCTCGATCGAGAGGTTCCTTTCTCGATCGAGTAATCTGCCCTTGATCAAGCCCTCGATCGAGAACCTTGCTGTTCGATCGAGGAGTTTCCCCTGAGCTGATGGTCGATCGAGTAGTCTAATCTACTCGATCGAGAGACTTTTGACTTCGTGGGCTTAATTAGTCCGTGTTTTATTACTTACGCATAAACACTTAGGTCTTTTGGCTATATAACCTATGTTTAACTAGGTTATTAGTCATCTTCTTTTATCTTTATCTATCTTTTAATCTCCTTTTACTCTTAGACTATCTCTTTTACTATCATTTTACATTAGACTACTGTTACTTTCGACGTTGGATTATTTTCCACTGGGATTTCGTTCTTTACGCCGGAATTTCTCGGATTGTAATTCTCTTTCCCTCTTTGATATTAATTAACCTTCATTTGTTGTTTATTTCTTGTTTTTATGCTATTGCTCTTATTTTCCTTTTGCCCTAATTTACTTATCATTGCCTTTTATCATCATATCGTTATGTCATCTGCTGGGAATTTATATGCTGTTAGATTAATTACTAGTATGAGTAGCTAATTTCCTTCATGTTGGGATTAGGGGATCTGCGGTAGAATAATGACGACGTAGTGAATGAATTAGACGAATTGATATAAGAGACTCTGTCACTATAGCAATATAACTGTAATCACCGACCTAGTTGAGTGCACGTTTCTATGTCACCTATTAAACTGGCTACAATTAACCCTGGATCGAAAGATTGGATTAAATAGGCCTGCTATAAACAGTAGACTACCCTAATGAGGACGAAAGTTAAGTTAGTGGTATTTTAGGGTGGGAAGTGGACCGAAAGGACCTTCTAATATCCGTCTCGCGTTAGTTCGTCTGAGTCATTTACTGCTAAGTTGTTAAACTACCGTAGTGAACCGAAGTCCCGACATGCTTCTCTCTTATTGATAGTTTAATTCAATTTCCTGCTTATCTGCTTTCCTCTTTATTTCTCTTCCTTTTACTCCGTAGTTTAGAACCAAAAAATTCAATCAACCCCATTGTTACCATAGGATTAGAGATAGACAGCTGTAGTTGCATTACCTCCCTGAGGATTCGATACTCGACTGCCTCTACTACATATTTAGTTGAGACCGTTAGGTTTTATTTTTGACAGGTCAACGACAGGCGTGTCATCGCTATGATTATTGTTGTTTTTATCAGTACCATGAGTAGCTAAATTATTCGTGCTAGGATGTAGGGGAATTATAGTATAGGCGGCGTTAGTATTAATTTGGCCTGAAATCGCATGTCAGTCGATCGACTGCCATACCTGGTCGATCGACTGACCACGTGAGGTTTACCTTCGTTTTAATTGTTTTAAATGTTGTATTTGACTAATCGAATGCATGCGACTAGTTGAATGCTTAACATATGACTGACCCATTAGATCGAGAGATAGGGACAGTTGTTAGATCACCAATTAAAATGACTAAACTATGCTGAGATCGAAAGATAGGTAAAGTTTAGACCGTTCGTCACTTTTCAGGACGAAAGTCAACATTAGTGATATTATGGACTCATAGCAAGATCGAAAGATGCTATCTGTTAAGAGTGGACCGAGAGGACCTCTTTATTTCACGCCTCATGTGTTTGATTGAGACTTGTTTAGTATGCTGCCGCCGAAACTATAACGAACCGACCATCCTAGTACCCTTCTTTTATCTATTTTATTCACGCATTTAGTTTATTGTCTTTTATTACTCTTAGCTATAGACCAAATCAACTCAACTCCCACATTCGTTAACTTAGACTAGAATTAGACAGCTATAAATTACATTCGCCTCCTTGTGGTTCGACCCTGTTACCACTAGCCTAGGTTAGTTTTAATAGGAAATTATAAATCTTATTTTTGGTACTCACAACGACGGGTATCAGCTATCAATCGGGTTAGAGTTTGAAAACGCGTCAAACATTAACAAAGCTTGGAACGAACGCGTAGATCCGAAATTCACAATTGCACGCAGCAAAGCAAAGTTCTGCTTTTTTATTATTTCTCAATATATGTGATAAACAATACATTAGACCTCCTTATATAGGAGTTAGAAACCACCCTAGCTAACCTAAAACACAATCTGAAACTTACCTAAAACCGTCTTGCCTTATTCTTTTAACTAGTAAATAAAATAAACTAATAATAATCTCTAATTAGGAAATAAACTAGTCCTAATGATTTATGGAAAACCTTTATTTTGTATCATGTGTCCATATAATATTTATCATCCGGTTGTTGCAGAGTGAGGGATTGCATAGAAACAGCGATATCGGTAGAGACGAAGGCTCATGATGTCGTGTTCACGGGACTGGTTTGAGCAACAAAGGCTTGACCAGGTCGGGGGTCGCGGATACCTGGAGAGCGTGAGTTTTTGGGAGGAGCTCAGTTAACCATGGGGTAGGGACAAGGAGGCATAGGCCAACCTTGTTGCGGTGGTGGCTGCTGTCTGGGGGGGGGGACAATGGTTCCCACGTCCAAGTAACCGACTGTTGCGGACCTGCACGAGAAGATTAACCAGAATTTCCAGAATTTTGGGAGTTATTACCTTCATTCTTACCACAGTGATGTCCTTTAGTGTGACGGTTGCCATTCTTTCCCTTGTAATTGTTGGAATGAGAAGCACCGTCGTTTGAATTGCTATTGTTGGAGCGCGTGGACTGATCAGCCGAGGCAGAGGATTGAGACAGCAGAGCAGTGTCAGAGTTAGAAGACGATACCTTGGCATTTATCTGGCCTTGTAAAATGGTGGGAAGGGATCAGTTTGTTGGATGATAGTGGCAATCCCCTCAAAACCATCGGACACATGTGTAACCAATTGAAGAACAAGCCATGTCTCAGACACGGGGGCACCAATGTTTGAGAGTTGGTCTGCAATCAGCTTGAGAGTCTGACAATACTACGAGACATTAAGATAATTATCCATATGAATGTTGGTAAACTGTTGTTCCAACATGACAGCCCTAGAGTTCTTTTTATCGTTGAAAATATCCGTCAAACGATCTCAAGCACTCTGAGCCGTGGCACCCGGTTCCAAAATTGTGTGAAGAAGATCAAGAAAAATTGTGCTATAAATCCATTGTTTAACTATAGCATCAAGACAGTTCCATTGAGCATCTTTGGCGATCACGGCATCCTGGGAGGTGCAATGTGATCAATGACATCGAAAGCACGGGCAATGTTGAGAAAGAGTTCCGCCCATGACGCGTAATGGACGTTTTCTCTTTCGAGGGTAATTTGAACATAATTTTTTATATTTGAAATGGAGTAGGCAGGATGGAATTGGGTTTTTGTGGTGGATGTGTCGTTTGTCATGATGTGCGGGGAGGGATAAAGAGGAGGAAGAAGAGTATAGCAGCGGAAGAGAAGAAGATTTTTTGAGAAAACGATCGCGTATCAAGCTGATACCATGAAAGTAATTTATTTTCCCTGATCATAATGATCATCTACATCATCCTTATATAGGATAGCTAGGTTAAAATTAGCAAGATACTAGCCTACAATTAAGCCTAGTCAAACGTGATTTGCAAATATACAGGAGAGATTACTGGTAAAAAAATATATACCAAATATACAAAGAATATTATGATATTCTAATACCATTCTCTTCCTCTTTCCTTCCTCCTTCTTTCAGGGTAATAAAGTCTCATTTTTGTGATGGTTTTTTTTCCCCGTCTTATAAAAGTTTCGGTTTTTACCTCAACCCTTTCGTTTTCTTGCTCCTTGATGAGGGTTTTGAAGACCCGGTGGAAGACTTAAGCTTTGTGAACCGTTTATTCGAAGAATAAGGAGCGTTTAAGTTAACGGTGATAGGTTACTCGACAAAATGTCGGGAAACTCGCCCTTCCTTACTCGGTTTTTATCTTTATTTATCGTAAAGCTCAAGTCTTTGTATGTTCCTCATGAATGGGGTTGATTTTGTGTTGATAATGGTCATTTTACACGGCTGTTTTGGTTTCCTTGGACCTGTCTCAAACTGGATTCGGGTATGAGGGGAAATATCGGGTTCACTGCGTGTTTTATGCTCATGTGCTGTTGCAGTTTATGTTTTCGTCCTTCCCTGAACTTTCTTGGTCGACATTTGCGTAGATTATTTGTGCCTTGTGCTTGCTTATTTCCATCTCAAGTTTGGATAAAAATGGTGGCTGGGATATTGTGTTGTACAGTGATAGGTTCGTCCTGCCTGTGTCCTTTGTTTACGTACCGTGTCTAACCGCTTTAGTCCCGGTTTTGGAAGGATTAAACGGTCTCTCAAATCTGTTTTTCTTGCCTAATCTTCTTGCTAAAGTCGTCCCATGTATACTTGTTGTTTCTCCGCTTCGAAAACTCGATTTTGATATGTTGGTGCCCTATTTTGGATGCCGTGCCCTGCACTGTTTGCTCCTTGTTTTGGGGACTGTTTTGTGTGGACGTATGGTGGCGTGAGGGCTGTCTTTGGCCGCAGCTACGGGCTAACTATGGGTGGCAGTGGCCACGCCATGGTTGTGGGCTGAATGGCCTCTACCATGGCTCGGCATTGCCGAGTGTGGTCACGGTGGAAGTACGTCCTTCCCTTAGTTCTTCTTTCTTTTTGTTTATGTGCCTTTGTAATTATTTTAAAGAGCAATATGTTTGGACTCAAGTCTTTATAATTTTGGATTTAAATTATTATAAAGTTTGGACTCAATTCTTGTTTTATTTGGATTCAATTTCTTGGTGTTTATTGCTCACCACCCTTAAATTGTTGGGCTCACCACAATTTAATGGTTGGGATCACCTTGTCACATGTATTGGATTTGTGTGCTTTCCGTAAATTTTCACATAACATAAATTATTCATTATCGCATGTTATATTTTATTTAACCGGCATGTTAAATTAGGAAGTGGAATGTTTATTAATATAATACATGTATGGAATATTTATTATATATAGTTACCTGTACTTAGTCGTATTCTTGATAATGTCTAGTATTGTACGGTTGTGAGAGTCTTGGTTATACCGGATACTAGAGGAGAGATATAAGCCCTGTAGTTGCGGTATGATCGTCGGGATTGATATTCCCATCTGTACTTATGGTGAGATGCAAGCCATAAGTATGAATGTGACATTAGTAATCCCATCCCAGATACTTGTATGTTGTGCCTCGGACATGTTTTAAAAGTAACCTCCGAGTCGGGCACTTGTTTGTAGTATTTGGACATGTTTTAAAGGTAACCGCTGACCAGATACTATATATGTTATGTCTCGGACATATTTTAAAGGTAACCTCAGAGTCGGACACTTGTTTGTAGTATTTGGACATGTTTTGAAGGTAACCGCTGAGCCAAATACTTTATGTGTTGTGCCTCAGACATGTTTTAAAGGTAACCGCTAAGTCGGGCACTTGTTTGTAGTATTTGGACATGTTTTAAAAGTAACCGATGAGCCAAGGTACATAAGGGTTTGTGTCTCGGACATGCTTTAAAGGTAGCCTCTGAGCCGGATGCTTTGCTTTATGTGTGATATTAGTAGTCCCATTTCGTGTATTGTATGTTATTTGGCTTTCAAAGTTCATGGCTAAGGTTTCCATTCACATGTTTTATGATGTTAATCTTGTTTATCTGTGACATATGATATTCTATCGTGTTTATAGTTGTATTACCATTTATGACGTTTTCGTTGGATTGTCTCATATGTATATATCATATGTCTTATCTACGATTGACTACGCATGTTTTGAATGTTAGTCTCATGTCAGAGTGCTTGCATCAGATGGTTATATTTATGATGTTCTAATATGTTCCTGTTTATCTGTGTTTCGACATTTTGTGGCTTGGAGAACATTGAGTTACTCCCCACTGATTGTGGCGTTCATATTTATATGAATGGCAGGTTTTGAAGATGCTTACGTGGGGAAGACGTGTGGGCTAGCGAGAACTAAACCTTGGACTAGTTGTCGGTTTATTAGAATTGCTTAGATTCACCATTTATCATTTTGTCATTCGAGGGATATATTTTCCCTCACCTTTGACTATCACGTTTGTATAAACTTAACTCTTTTTCCGCATTCTTTATTTATGTTTTAGGTTTTAATGAACCCGCGCTTTAAACTTTAAAAGTTTCAAAAATTTCCTAAAATTCCGCATTTTATTGTTTTATATTTCTTACGGTTATTCCGGGGGTTCACATTGTATGTCGACATACTTAGATCGTTGACTTGATAAAATACAAAATATGTCATCCTCGTCAATGCTAATAATAAGCTGAATTTTATGGTCAATACTTTGTTTAGTGTATATAATAACGACATATCTAAATTAATGACTGTTTTTTCTATAATAATTTAGCAATTCTATGCAGAGTAAAAATTGAAATAATCTATTTTCATCTCAAAATCAGATTAGAAATCGAAGAAATCATATATTTCTATAACGAGTAGAAATTGAAGTAATTTTATTTTTATATTCATCTCAAACTCAATTAAATATCTCACGATATTCATTCATCACACATTTGAAGAACAGGTGTTTTATCAGTGGGAGTGAAAGGGAGCAGGATGATGTTTGGCTGGTTAGATTTGTAAAGGGGACCTAGACTACCGGCTTCCTCACGATATTCATTCATCACACATTTGAAGAACAGGTGTTTTATTGTGCAAAATTTAACAAAAACACACTCCTACTACGACTCGTGAACCGTGCCCGCAATTTAATGTGTAATCCTATCCTACGACCATGTGAGATGCAAAAAGGGAGAATGCACATAAAATGAAACAAAGGGTTGTAACGGGGCTTAGGGATAGGTCGGAACGGGATTGGTCCAAGCACCGTTTGGATGAAGTGAAGTTCATATCAAGGAGTTGTCAAAATTCCTTCTTCCCGACTTTATTGAAACAAATGAGCAACATCTACACCCTAACAAGAATTTGGTTTCCCAAAATTAAACAAAAGTTGTGTAAACCCGACTCACTTTGAAAAAAACATGAAATGATCCCCTTATTGCAACAAATGAGTAACGTCTACACCCTAACAAGAATTTGGTTTCCTAATGTAGATACCCGTATCCGTCGATATTGGAATTTATAGAGAACCCGACAAACACCCGATGATGATAGGACACATGTATTCTTTGTTGTCATTGTCATTATTTGGGCTCGTTTTACGATGTAGAATGAGCGTTGTCGACGAAGTATTTTATTAATTTAAATGATATTTAAATTAAATGTTTTTTTTTAAAGTGAATTCATTTTATTGTTTTAATTTGAATTTATTTTCTTAAATTTATTTTATTGAAAATAAAATATATTTTTGATTTGAAAAATCATTCTTTAGTTATTTGATTTGAAAAATCAATTTATATCGTTTATAAACCGTATTTGAAGAACTCGATTTTTTACGATGGTTTTATACGCGATTTTTGAGCTCGTTTTATACTTGATTTGGGCTCGATTTTCGACGCACTTTCGGCCCATTCCCCTCTCCTCCAACCCGTGTTCAAATCCCAGCCAAAACCCACCACAAAACCCTGGCTTAGCCCTCCCAAATCACGTCCCAAACAGCCCAACACCACCTTCGCTGCTCTGTTTTGCAGCCCCAAATCCGACACCAAAACTGCCCTGTATTCGACTCCAATGCGACCCATATCTCACCTCCCACCTAGCCCACATATCAAGCTATAATTCCAAGCCCTTTCCCATGCAACCCACGTCCAAACTCCTTCACAAACCTCACGCAACAAGCAGCCCCCCTGTTTTCGTTCTCCAAACCCGAGCCCAATCAAACACTTCCAAACCCGCTTCAAACGGCTACCAAACCTGTGCCCATGACCACCCATCCACACCTGACTATCCTAAACATATTACCATGCCTTGCCCACCAAGAAACACCCATCACAAACCCTACACGAGCTCATGAAAGCTGCTGGACAGCAGCAGCGAAACAGGGAGCCCGACTGCTTGTTGCTCTCTTTTACCCTACTTTACCTCCCTATAAATACCTCCCCTCTGCCATAATTTCATTCCTCTAAGTTCTCCATACATACTACCATCACTCACAAGCATTAAACTCCAGAAACAAACCCTAATTGCCTCTCAAAACCCTCAACAAAACCGAGACATCCAAACTGAAACAGTTTGTGTCTCTCTCGAAATACAATTCGTTTCCCCTTCAAATCTCCATTAAAACTCAAGTTTCTTGATCCTAATTAACCATATAACATCCATCTACATCTTAGACAAAGATTCACGAGCCAAATTGACCTTGAGAGTACACGAATCCCCTCGAAAAACAGAGTATCATACACTCTGTTTTCGCGGCTTTTCCTGTCTGTCCAGTTCTGTTTGTGCTCGTTTTTCCTGCCCAATAACTCAGAACGAGCGTTTTTTTTTTTAAGATCTTTGTTCTAATCTCTTTATAGTTTTCAAAACATCTTTTAAATCTAATTTTCACCGTGAAACGAGTGAGAAATTGCAGTTTGAAAGTTGCTGTCCAGATTTGCAAAAAAACGTGTTGTTGCTTTGTTCCTTCGTCGACGACGGCCTCTCGAGATAAAATATACGATCGATTACGACCGAAGACGGTGTCAACGATACATGTAGGTTGAGGGTGCATCAAATTCTCCTCTTCTCCCTTTTATTTCGTTCTTTTTATGTTTGTTTTTTCATTGTTCGTTTTACATTGTTTATCGTTTTGTTTATCGTTTGACATCGTTAACTATGAAACTAGTTTAGTCCGAGTATGAGTTAAAGTACCACCATGAACACCCGCGTTGACTTGAGATGGGAAATAAATCCGCCACATCGGTCGGTCGTATCCCCCGTCTCATTTACATATCCTCGTGTTCAAGGTAGGGCATTAATAAAACGAATCCTAACTTCGTTCCTCGCTTTTGACCCCTTGCTTGTTTCGTTCAATTCGACCTACCCTAGGACCCGTCGCATGTTAGTTCGACCCCTGTTTGTTAACATATGATTCGTTTAGACGACCTTGGATCGTTTAAATAACCTAATTAGACATGTTAGGTGGCTTCGACACAAGCATTAAAATCGGCTAACAATTCTATAACCTAATTGAATGCATCTCTCTTTTCACCTAATTTCTCGCTAGTATAAGAGTGCGTGATTAGCACCTTCTTATTAACACTCGACGAGTTAACTTAATTAGCGAACTTGACCTAATTCGACCTTTTTAGGCCGTGTAGAACACTCGGTTTTAGGCGAAGCCTTCTGACCTCTTTTATCATCAATTTCTAATGTATATCCTATATCGCTTTGCAAATCTATCTAACTTAATGAACCTAACCTAGGAACTAGGGTGGCCGTGCCTGGGGCCGTGTGCTTGGCCGTGCCTTTTTTTCATTCTTGCTTCATCTTTATATCGCTTATTCATCGTTTGTTTTGTATTTTGTAATTACCTTTTGCTTATCAAGTCGTCTCTTGTAATTCACTTGTAATTAGTTTTCTTTTGGGTCGAGTCAATCGATTTATAAAAACCTTAGTCTTATTTGGTTAGATAGTTGTGCTCCAATTCATGTAAGAGCGTAGTAAATCGCATGTTGTTTAAAGCAACATGACCCGATTTATGCTAATGCATGCTTTGGTGTGTGACCCAATGTCTAATTCGATAAGATTAAGCGAAAGCACGCATTACGAGGAGTAACCCAAGGCCGTGAGTTATGTAAACCGTGGGCCACCCCTTTGTGCACGTTTTCCTAGGCCGAATGGCCATGTGTTGTGTATGGTGTCGTATATAGCAATTGTATTTAGATCGAGTTGTATCTCTAAATTCTCGTTGCGTCGGCATGAAATGCCTGGGTTGTAATAGGGTAGATCCCAACGGCTCCCCCATTCCCCTTAAGTTTTGTTTGCTTTGTATGTTGTTAGATCAATCAATCCACATGCTAAATTACAACTTTGACAAAGTTAGTTTAGTTGCATCTAAATCGACATAGAAACTTCACATGTTAGGGTTTTAAAACGATGTTTGCATATCATATATCGCAGTAGCTACGACCTTGTTTGAAATCCGATACTTGACTTAGTAGAGGCCGTTATCGACGGGCGGGGTTAGGTGTCCTTATGGGCTTCCTAACACGTACCCTCGCCCCTTACTCAAGATCTATGGTTTGTGGATCCGTCTAAATACCATTGGATTACGAGAGTCATTCAAATCGAGTGATATAGGGTACAAGTCTTTATCTTTAATCACTCGTAGTCGTTTGGCTTTATGCTTTTCGATGAAAGGTGTAAAGTTGACTTGAACGGTTCCAAGTTCCCATAAAACTTGGTGGCGACTCTAATTTGTCTTAATTCGATTCGAAGGAACCTCGAATCGATTATGTCTAGTGTGGATCCCGTGGACGCAGTTCCCGAGGGCCTTGTCCACAGTTTGGCGACTCTGCTTGGGAAAAGAGGACTAGTTACACTTTGTTTCTAGGGTCTTTTCCTCCGAGGTGAAACTTGAAAAGAAAGTATTGGAAATTAAAACATTACTCGTAGTGCGACGATTCATGCATAAACCCTTAAGGACTTTCCCTGGCCGTCCGAGCGCTTCTTTGTGACGCGTGGGGGGCGACGTCCCACTATGCCAGGAACTCGCACATTGCTTGCTTCCGCTCCGCCTCGTCATGGTTCTTGATGGTGGGGATGCTCTTCTAGGTACTCTACCTAAAGGCCCTTGCTCTATAAGACCCAAAAAGGATGGAGGGCATAGACCTTATTGTAGAAGACTTGCCGAGACTTAGAGATGTCTAGGAGCATACATCCTTATAACATGAGAATGACAATGTGCGAAATGAATTTCCCGAGTCTTTTCAAATTTTCCGTATCGATTTCAAAACCGAACTTTTGAACAACTTACTTTCAAAATAGCATGGTTTTAAAAACGCGGAATGCTGCCCAAATAGGACTAGATTTTTTTGGCCCAAAATGAGCTTTTATAGCCGGCATGCTGCCCATTTCAAATCTCATTTTCAAATCAATCCTTCGTTTTTCAAAATCAATCCAAAATGCCTCTCGAACCTTAACCAAGCATGAAATGCGTCGAGTCATGTCCGGGTCCTGGCCGTGTTTTGCTAGGTGTGTTCCGTCCTAAGTGTCTAGAACACGACCTTGTTGGGTCACCCAAGCTCACCTCTTGGGATTCGAGTCATGTTGGTCTACCTTTTGGTCTAGGATAGTCCACAGAAACGTCCAAGCTAAGCCATTGTGGACGTTTCATACGAACCTGAGGGCCGGGCTATGTTGGTCCAATCACGGGTTTAGTCACACCAAGTCCAGTTTAGAATCGAGTTATGATGGTTTGGGTCATGTCATTTTGTCGAGTCCAAAATGAATCGAGGTCTAAATCCAACCGTGAGTCGAACCTTTTGGTTAATCAGTCTTAAGTCGAGTCTTGACTTGAGTCAAGTTGGTGTCGTGTCCTTAAGTGTGCAGGGGCTCTTACTTTTAAATATTGACTCGGTTCGGGGTTTTCTTGTAGAAAGGCCGCCAAAAACCCGACGTCAAGCAATGGAAGATGCTGTTAACAAACTCACTGAGGCTGTGAACCTCATGATGACCAGAATGGATGCAATCGAATCTAAGCTGGGTGAAGATTCCTCTTCATCTACCCCACCTCTGACTGATTTGGAGAAACGGTTCAAATTCATTGAAGACCGTCTGAAGCTCTCCCAAGGGAAGAACATCCACTACGAAAATGCTAGGGCCTATGCCCCAGTTCAGGATAAGTTGCCCACAAACATGGTACTCACTGATATCCCAAAGTTTAAGGGCACAGAAGATCCAGTCCACCATGTCAAGGCCTATAAGAGGTACTTGGCACTGAAGGGAGTACCTGCTGACATGCTCTCTGAAATTTTTGCCCAATCTCTAGTTGAACACCCGAAGGCGTGGTTGTACAATCTTGACCTTAAGAACTTCCCCACTTTCGAAGATATTACGGTGGAGTTCTGCAAGCACTATGCTGATAATGTCGAGATTCAAACCAACATAAGAACATTGGAGGTGATGACACAGAAAGAAAAAGAAGGCTTTACTGAATTCCTTGCAAGATGGCGCGCTGAAAGCGTGAAATTAGCCAAGAAGCCTGACGAAGTTGAAATGGTAGATAAGTTCGTAAAGAATCTACGACCTGTTTACCGCAATGCTCTGAAATACCAGAATTTTGGCTCTTTCAAAGAATTGATAAAAATCGGGATAAAGGTAGAAGATGATGTCATAAGGGCAGAGGCTGAAAAGCCGAAAGGGTACCAAGGGGCCTCATCGTCTAAGGTGAAGGCCCCAGCAACGACCCATATTGATGAAGCCATCAATATCTTAGAAGGGAAATCGAAGAATCCGCAGCGCCAAACACCAAGGGCATTCACCGATATCGGATGCACTTATACATACGCTCTCCAAAGGCTCATAGCCCAAGGAAAGCTGAAGCCTATTGGTCCAACTCCGGACCCTCCCGCTGATCAACAAGGTAAATGGTATAAACCAAATGCCTCGTGCCTTTCATCAAGGGAAAGGCCATGATACTGAAAGGTGCTATCGACTGAAGCACGAAATCCAAGACATGATTGAGAATGGAACACTCCCGATCCCAACTGTTAAACCCAATAACATCACCAATCCATTTGGCGATCACGCCAACTTTGTTTCTGCCGAAGACAATGTTGATTATTCCCATCTTATCCGCCCATGTCACTTGAAAGGGGTGTTTATCGGGAAAATATTTGTGGATTGCTTTGAATTCTTGCCAAACCCGAAGAATGAAATTCAAGTCGGGAGTCTTGCTCTAGAATGTACTCCTCTCATTAACGAAGTTAACAAAAGACAATTCGATTCACCAACCTTCATCACTGGCGTAGATCCTCAAAGGACTACCTCGGGATGGAGGCAGACCATCAAAGGAATCAAGGACCAGAGCCGAGCATCTAAGCTGACAACTGAACAAGGGAAAGCTCAAAACTAGATTTGAAAATTATGAGTCGGGATCTGTTTTCTTATCTTAGTCGAGTCGAGTCTAGGACTTTCTTTTCTTGAAGTTGGGTCGTTTGTTCCGCGATGACCTAGGGTGTGTCCTAGAAATTGTTCTTTCGAGTCTGTTAAGCTTTTGTCATTCCAATAAAAGGTTGCAGTTTCGTTTCCCAATATGTCTTGTTTTCATTCCTCAATCATTCCGGAAACATGATAAAATGCACAACACACTCAAAGGCATCCCTGGGGTAGAAATATGTCCCGTTTCAAAATGTAAGGTACAATAGGATTTCGTGTTTGATTCCTTTACCTATTCCAAGTCTGGCGGTAGAAAACCTCCATCAAAACCAGGCTTATGACAGGCTTTTAGATGATTCTAGGATGGACTAGCTCCTTGTTTTCCATATCGATGACGGAAGGCAAGTCTTTTTCCCACAAAATCATCCCCTCTCGAAGAGAGAAGATATCAACCCGTTCTAAGAAGGAATTGTTAATTCTAACCCAATTTAGTTGGCGAAGCCCAGTTTTTAAGGTTTATCCATTTGTGACTAAGGGAATGAATAGAAGACCATTTTCAAGAAGAGAAGAAAAAAAAGATGAAAAAGAATGAAAAGATGAGGAAAAAAAGGACGAAAAAAAAAGAAAAAGAAAAAATGAAAAAATGAAAAAAGAGGAGATGAAAAAGAAGAAGAAAAAGAGAAAGAAAAAAAAAAGAAGAAGAAAAGAAAAGAAAAAAAAAAAGAAAAAGAAATGTTAAAATGTTGATCGAAGTTCAAAGGCGAAGCCAAAATGGTCAGGTAGTGCCATCAGCAGTCATCCATACCTCTAAGTCCTTCCCTAAGCATTTACAAGGGAATAGTTAGGGATTCTGAGAATCAGTCTGCTTGTGTTAGTACACCCAAGCCTTTAGGGTCCAGACATGGAAATTTGATCCCACATCGATTTCCAACCCATTTATACTCGGGTCTCATCAAACCTGAGACACCATTTCCAACCACGTTATAAGCCATAGCCCTTGGCCTTAGCACCACAAAACGAACCTTCAGAATGATAGTTTACCTTGCGAACCTGTTTTTACCAAGCTCCACATCCAAAAGAACCACAGCCTTTTGTACCAACCCTGGACACGGGATTTAACAGTACCTTACAGGCTAGAATGGGATACGACATGATACCTTAGGTGAAACCTTCGAGTGTGTACACACAATTAAAATGCCAAGTTTATGCACCTTTATCGAACTACGTCGGATTTGATTTCGCTCCACGCGAATACGTAGGCAGTCCTTCAGAATAAGGGATTCAATCCACTCATCAACCAAGTTGTCGTCTTGTCGGTTTATTACGGGTCTTAACCAAGTCCAAATGAAGCCACCTTTGTTTGAGTTGGTCTTAGCACTCGATGTAGGTTAGGATAATGATATAGGTTCGGATGAATAGTATCAAGTCTCAGAATGAGCTTTATCTAACGGTTTAGGCAGAGATGCTGAGTCACATAGATGTGGGTTTGTGTTGGGAACAGAAAATATGAAAAACCCGCTGAAAAGAAAGAAGGCGTGGAAGAAAAATATTAAAAGCCCTCTGAAAAGAAAGAAGGCGGTGGCAAGAAATGATGAAAACTCGCTGAAAAGAAAGGAGGCAAGGAGAAGAGTGACAGAATGTTCCCAACAAGAGTGATGTGTGATGTCTAAGTGTTCTCATAAAATCAGTCTGTGTTTAGTGTCTGGGCGAAGCCAACGTTGTTTCTCTGTGAGTTTAATCCTCCTTGTCAATGCCAAGTGATCTTGATTCTCATGTGCCCTCGGGAGCACGCCCATGACATACGATATCTACATCCCAAGTCGACGACCTTGTGATTCCCATTTGCCATTTTGGTGCGCCAGATTGGCCAATTTACTTTTCTACCCCCAACAAGTCAATAATTGAATTAAAACCCGTGCACACTTATGGTTTTATTTTCCTTTTTTGTTTTATGGTAGCGGGCTACGCCCACGTTTGTTTACGGGTCATACAGAGTGTCTGAGTCGTATTTCCTGCTCACGCGTCAAGGTTCGATTTCAAAATGCCAAAGATTGCAGAATTCCGAAATTTCAAAAAACTTTTTGCGAATTATGAGATAGATGATCCAAGTAGTGGTACATTTCAAGTCAAGGTTCAAATCTCAAAGTTCAAAATCAAATTTTGGGTCGACGACCCAACATCCAAGTGATTCATTTCAAATTCAAAATTTGGGTCTATAGCCCAATTATTCAAAATTTTCAACATGTTTAGATTTCGGGTCGATGACCCAGTCTTTCAAATTCAAATTTCGGGTCGATGGCCCAACATTCCAAGTGATGTCAAATTCAAAATTCGGGTCGATGACCCAATTATTCAAAGTTTTCAAAATTCAATTTTCGGGTCGATGACCCAATCTTTCAAACGATCCAATTTTAAGATCGATGATCCAAATGTGCATATGTGATGATTATTGCTTGTACATTTTCTGTGTTTTAAATATAGCAGGATATGCTTCAACTGGGGGCTCTAAAGTCTTCGACTTTAGAGCCATCGCAAACTGGGGGCTCTGAAGCCGTTGGCTTCAGAGACCATTATCATGATGTAAAGGATGACATCCACCAATAATTCAATTCAATACAAGAGTATGAAATGGAAGAATTCTGTAGCTGAAAGCAAATGATGACAGCGGCGGCAACCTCCTCGGAAAGTCCCGTTCTATTTGGACACCTGCCAGCAGATGATAAGCTTTGGGCAAGTGTCAACAGATGAATTTCGGACAAGTGCCAGCAGATGATAAATTTTGGGCAAATGTCAGCAGATGACGAATTTTGGACAAACGCCAGCAGATGATAAACTTTGGGCAAGTGTCAGCAGTTGCCGAACTACGACGCAGGTTTGATTCCGTCAGACACGGATACGTAGGCGCCCGAGGATAAGGCTCAACCCACCATATATGCAATTTATGGGTCGATGACCAACGATGATAATTCGACGCAATAGAAGCAAGAGTTAATCCCCGACGAAGTTTCAAGTATGATCTCTTCTTATGGCTGGCGAGCTTATATACGCAAGTCTAATGGACTATAAACGACCCGCAGAATCCTCAGGTCGAGAGGGACCTGGGGTATACTTTGACTTTCGCCTTGTCCAAGCCTCAGTCAAAGTGGGGGCTCTGTAGATACCCGTATCCGTCGATATTGGAATTTATAGAGAACCCGACAAACACCCGATGATGATAGGACACATGTATTCTTTAGTTGTCATTATCATTATTTGGGCTCGTTTTACGATGT
Source organism: Silene latifolia (assembly GCF_048544455.1). NCBI lineage: Eukaryota > Viridiplantae > Streptophyta > Magnoliopsida > Caryophyllales > Caryophyllaceae > Silene > Silene latifolia. The sequence goes on along the minus strand of NC_133527.1, from coordinate 15,088,156 downwards.
AGAATGAGCGTTGTCGACGAAGTATTTTATAAATTTAAATGATATTTAAATTAATTGTTTTTTTAAAAGTGAATTCATTTTATTGTTTTAATTTGAATTTATTTTCTTAAATTTATTTTATTGAAAATAAAATATATTTTTGATTTGAAAAATCATTCTTTAGTTATTTGATTTGAAAAATCAATTTATATCGTTTATAAACCGTATTTGAAGAACTCGATTTTTTACGATGGTTTTATACGCGATTTTTGAGCTCGTTTTCTACTTGATTTGGGCTCGATTTTCGACGCACTTTCGGCCCATTCCCCTCTCCTCCAACCCGTGTTCAAATCCCAGCCAAAACCCACCACAAAACCCTGGCTTAGCCCTCCCAAATCACGTCCCAAACAGCCCAACACCACCTTCGCTGCTCTGTTTTGCAGCCCCAAATCCGACACCAAAACTACCCCGTATTCGACTCCAATGCGACCCATATCTCACCTCCCACCTAGCCCACATATCAAGCTATAATTCCAAGCCCTTTCCCATGCAACCCACGTCCAAACTCCTTCACAAACCTCACGCAACAAGCAGCCCCCCTGTTTTCGTTCTCCAAACCCGAGCCCAATCAAACACTTCCAAACCCGCTTCAAACGGCTACCAAACCCGTGCCCATGACCACCCATCCACACCTGACTATCCTAAACATATTACCATGCCTTTCCCACCAAGAAACACCCCTCAAAAACCCTACACGAGCTCATGAAAGCTGCTGGACAGCAGCAGCGAAACAGGGAGCCCGACTGCTTGTTGCTCTCTTTTACCCTACTTTAACTCCATATAAATACCTCCCCTCTGCCATACTTTCATTCCTATAAGTTCTCCATACATACTACTGTCACTCACAAGCATTAAACTCCAGAAACAAACCCTAATTGCCTCTCAAAACCCTCAACAAAACCGAGACATCCAAACTGAAACAGCTTGTGTCTCTCTCGAAATACAATTCGTTTCCCCTTCAAATCTCCATTAAAACTCGAGTTTCTTGATCCTAATTAACCATATAACATCCATCTACATCTTAGACAAAGATTCACGAGCCAAATTGACCTTGAGAGTACACGAATCCCCTCGAAAAACAGAGTATCATACACTCTGTTTTCGCGGCTTTTCCTGTCTGTCCGTTCTGTTTGTGCTCCTTTTTCGTGTCCAATAACTCAGAACGAGCGTGGTTTGTTTTAAGATCTTTGTTCTAATCTCTTTATAGTTTTCAAAACATCTTTTAAATCTAATTTTCACCGTGAAACGAGTGAGAAATTGCAGTTTGAAAGTTGCTGTCCAGATTTGCAAAAAAACGTGTTGTTGCTTTGTTCCTTCGTCGACGACGGCCTCTCGAGATAAAATATACGATCGATTACGACCCAAGATGGTGTCAACGATACATGTAGGTTGAGGGTACATCAAATCCTCCTCTTCTCCCTTTTATTTCGTTCTTTTTATGTTTGTTTTTTTCATTGTTCGTTTTACATTGTTTATCGTTTTGTTTATCGTTTGACATCGTTAACTATGAAACTAGTTTAGTCCGAGTATGAGTTAAAGTACCACCATGAACACCCGCTTTGACTTGAGATGGGAAATAAATCCGCCAAATCGGTCGGTCGTATCCCCCGTCTCATTTACATATCCTCGTGTTCAAGGTAGGGCATTAATAAAACGAATCCTAACTTCGTTCCTCGCTTTTGACCCCTTGCTTGTTTCGTTCAATTAGACCTACCCTAGGACCCGTCGCATGTTCGTTCGACCCCTGTTTGTTAACATATGATTCGTTTAGACGACCTTGGATCGTTTAAATAACCTAATTAGACATGTTAGGTGGCTTCGACACAAGCATTAAAATCGGCTAACAATTCTATAACCTAATTGAATGCATCTCTCTTTTCACCTAATTTCTCGCTAGTATAAGAGTGCGTGATTAGCACCTTCTTATTAACACTCGACGAGTTAACTTAATTAGCGAACTTGACCTAATTCGACCCTTTTAGGCTGTGTAGAACACTCGGTTTTAGGCGAAGCCTTCTGACCTCTTTTATCATCAATTTCTAATGTATATCCTATATCGCTTTGCAAATCTATCTAACCTAATGAACCTAACCTAGGAACTAGGGTGGCCGTGCCTGGGGCCGTGTGCTTGGCCGTGCCTTTTGTCATTCTTGCTTCATCTTTATATCGCTTATTCATCGTTTGTTTTGTATTTTGTAATTACCTTTTGCTTATCAAGTCGTCTCTTGTAATTCACTTGTAATTAGTTTTCTTTTGGGTCGAGTCAATCGATTTATTAAAACCTTAGTCTTATTTGGTTAGATAGTTGTGCTCCAATTCATGTAAGAGCGTAGTAAATCGCATGTTGTTTAAAGCAACATGACCCGATTTATGCTAATGCATGCTTTGGTGTGTGACCCAATGTCTAATTCGCTAAGATTAAGCGAAAGCACGCATTACGAGGAGTGACCCAAGGCCGTGAGTTATGTAAACCGTGGGCCACTGAAGAGTTAAGAACGATTAACACCTAAGAGGGGGAGGGGGTGAATTAGGTGTACCTTTTAAAAATTTATTCTTAACTTGGTTAATTAATTAACTTAAGTAGAGAATAGGTGAAGTACAAGACTTGAGAAACTTAATTAGATGTAAGTTCAAAAGAAGATACAGCAGTTCTATGTCACGGTATAGGTGACTGTGACACAGAACTTGATTAGGTACATGCGAGAAATAGCAAAGTGGAAGAACGTAAGAGTAAATGAACAAACAAACGACATTTAAAAATTGGTTCAGCCTCTACTCCGAGGCCTACGTCCAACCGTTATTTTATTGCTTGTTTAGAAATTTACTCAAACTTACTAAACCCCTTACAATGAAAATAACTCGCCAACCTACTCCGGTTGCACTCAAACTTAAAGCTACTCCGCTTCAAGAGTTTATGGGTTCTATCTCAAGGTGTTACAGAATCTTGAATCTCAAGAGTTCACTAAATGAACATGGAGATTACAATGAAGATCTAACACGAGAATCATGGAACAAACTCATCATGTCACAGTACAGCGAACTGATACTTGGAGGTTTTACAGCTTTTTTTTCGAAAACAATTTTGAAGACTTAAAATCAGAAAAACGTTTTGCAAACACTTGAAGAACAAAGCTTTCAATGCACAAATGATTTGCAAGGTTTTTACAATAAATGCTTTGGAAGTCTTGAGAAATAAATGTGACTAAGACACTCTATTTATAGTGGATTTAAGTCTTAGGTAAGTACACTTTGAAAGATTAAATCCAATATTAAAATGATAGCTTTGAGTGATGGTAAGTGTTAGACTTGTAGGCTTGGGGCTTAAGAAATCAGAAAACTTAAGCTTCTACACTCAACATGTGACAATTTACCGAAATGGCAAAAAGCCTTTCTTACTTTAGAAGTTTGACAAGTCTTCTTTGCTATTTTGGTAAAAGGTGTTTGCACAAATCTAGAGGTTTAGTCAAGTGGGCTTGTGACTCAAAATTTCAGATTGTTTTCAAGTTTCTGAAAATTCAAATGCTTTAAGGTTTAAAGTTTGCAAAGTTTTGACACTTAAAAACATTTGGACGAAAACTCCTCCGTATGATAGTACCAGAAACCACGGTACAGCGTACCGTTGCATGGTTTTGCTATTACTTGACTAAAATGAGAATGTTACACTTACTCTTACATATATCGACTATGGCTTTGGAGAGTATCATTGTCTTGACTTCCTTGATTGACTTGATCATCTTGAATCATTGTTGAAAGTCCATTTGATTGCTTCATTCACTAATTGTTTCAACTAAGAGCAAACAATCAAATAACAAGGGGACTTGGCATCATCAATCTAATGTGTTCTAACAAATTCCCCCTTTGATGATGACAAGTCCAAACATGTGTGATATTCCCCCTTAGCCCATGGTTAGTCGGTCTTTGGTCAATTTCAACATAAACATAATTAATAAACATGATCAAGGTATTCGAAAGGTGCAACATGCTTGGCCAAGGTAAAACATTTAATCATGGAAGCTAAGACATAATTAAGGTGAACGTTAGCCTAAGAGTTAGAAGATCACACATAGCATAATTTAATCTACTTCCCCCTCTTGACATCGTCAAAGGAGGAGAGAACATGTCCAAAAGGCAAGCAATACGATTAAAACACACGCAAATAGTTTAAGCAAGATAAAAACAAACAACCGAAGGTGCAAGAGAGTGTCTTAAAACAAAACAAAGAGCCAAAGTTCAAGAGGAGAGACGGGTTAAAGAGGCATGAGTTTAGGAGGCATTCTGAAGACGTTCAAGGAGATCTTCATTCATGGTGCGAAGATCACCAACTTCATCCCTCAACTTGCCCTGTTCTTTGACCAGCCGATTCACAATCCCAAGGAGCTCATCCAACTTGGCGAGTACCACACCCATTTCAACGGTAGAACCCACTGTAGAACCCGACTGATTCTTCCTTTCCAATTTGCCATTCTTAATTTCCAAGTTCATCCGAGAAAGAAGGCCCGGTGTCATTTCATCAGTTAATTTCTCAATTGCAGGGCTTCCTTTCAATACTAACCCCTCCCTCATAAAGATGATCGAGAGCCACATACCATAAGGAACCACGGCATTTTTGTCAAAGTTGCCGTTTTGGAATTCAGTGGACATCTTAAGAATTCGGTGAAACATGAGGCGAGGAAGGTTAATGGGTTTGTGCTTGACAATGTGATGAATCAGGAGCATGTCAAGGAGAGAACATCTCCCACGGCTATTGTTGGAAGGGACAAGGTTACGAAAAACCAGGTTGAAGATGAACCGGATGGGGGCGGTTAATTCAAAGGCATATATGTTGGTAGGGCCATCATCGTCATGAGGTCGAAGAACCTTCATGACCTGGGTAGAGGTAACCTCATCAATTTCACCCCAATCTCGTTTGGGGAAGGAGGTAAGCCCAACATCACAAATATCCAAGTGAGCAGCAAGTTGGTCGATGGTTAAGACAAAGGGTTTCTGATTTATAAAAGCTGATAGAGTTCCTGATTCAACATCTACCTTGACTGTTGCATAGAATTGGATAACTTCGGACAAATACATGGGACTATATTTGTCCAACAGATTCACCCAACCCTGTGCATACATAGCCTCTTTGAAGTATTTAAAAGCAGGAGAGGTGTCATACCAAGATTTCTTATAACGTCTTCCACTGTGGAAGCAACAAATCAGTGTACCGTGGCAAAGCTTGAAGATCTCCTCCGGGAGATCGAGAGAATTAAGATGGTTGAAGATGTCATTTTTGAATGATTCGGCAAAGGGAGCAATGACAAGATCCATGCATGTGTTGAGAGGAACCTTCTCCTCAATGATCTCATTTTCATCTATGCTCGGCAAATCCCGATGATAACGAGCCCTTTTGGTTGCTTTGGTTTTTGACCCGGATCCCCTTTTTCTTTGAGTAACCTTGGGTTTTGGAGGAGATGCCTCTGGGGTCACATCCTCGTCATCATCACCGAATATTTCAAGCATCTTTCTCTTGGACCGGGTTCGTGATGCGGGTTTTGAGAACAATGGGTCAAGCCCATCATCAAACACCATTGTGCCATCATCACGATCTTCAACATCAACAACTTCATAATCGATTTTTTCAGCATTGGAACCGATTTCCTTTTCAACAGTGGAGGCCTCCGTTGCATCAATCTCACTCCTCTTATCCTTATCTAAAGTTTCACTCACCAAATCCTTTAAGAGCACATCATCATCATTCTTTTCAACTACAACATCATTATCCTCCTTCCTTTCCTTTCCGTCTGAATCCCTTTCATTTTTCTCATCTGATTTTTCTTTTTCTTTTTCTTTTTCTGATTTCTCTTCACTTTCCTTTTCTTTGTTTCCCTCTAATTTTTCTTCACTTTCTTTTGATTGCTCTTCATCTTTTTCTGATTTTTCCTCACTTTTTGATTTTTCCTTACTTTCATTTCCCTCTTTTGATTTTTCACTACCAAGTTCCCCCTCTTTAATCTCACTAGATTGTTCTTCTTTTTCATTGGTTTTGGCAACCTCATTTGATTTCTGAATTTCTTCATCAGTGTCAATATCCACATCAGCATCAAGTTGGAGAGAAATAGGAGGATTCCTACTTCTTCCTCCTCTGCCACGACCACCGCCCCTTTTGGCGGTAGTCTTCTTTCGTGCCACAGTTGGCTTGGCAGTAGTAGAGATGACTTCATCAGGTTTTGCAGCGGTTTTGGGAGCCATCTTTTTCTTGGCAATGTATTTTGGGTTAAATGAATTTCTGAGTTGAAGTAATTCTTTTGAGAGTCTTGGAGGCATTTTAAGAGAGAAGATGAAAAGGGAGGTTAATTAGCGGTTTTGGTTTTGGGAATCCGAAAAAGGTAAGGGTGGTTGTTTATTTAGTGGGTAATAGAGAGCATTTAGTGGAAACATGGATATAAATGATGGGTTGGTGTAATTAATCTAGGTGAAGGGACGGTTGAGTGTTGATAGAGTGAGGCTAGGGTGTAGGTTTTTAGGAATGATGGGACATAAAGTGATTTTGGAAGCTCAATGTAAAAACAACTCAAGTGCACTCATACGGTTGTCAGTCATATTTGTTCGGTATTTGCATGCATTCTACCATATTAGCTAATATTTAATTACATGTAATTCCTCCCTCTAATCAATCATTGGAAAACGTAATTTAATTTAGCGGTATGTCACCCAATAAACCAATTTCCGACCGAAGTCTTTCGAATTGTTCTCTTTCTAACGGTTTTGTAAGAATGTCCGCAATTTGATTTTCCTTTTTACAAAAGCTTAGACAAATATGACCTTTCTCAACTTGATCACGTAGAAAATGATGTCGTATGTCGATGTGTTTAGTTCGTGAGTGTTGTATAGGATTCTTTGATATGTTAATTGCACTAGTGTTGTCACAAAAAATAGGGGTAGTCTCGAAAGTAAGGCCATAATCATGCAATTGTTGACGTACCCAAAGAATTTGTGCACAACATAAAGCGGCACTCACATATTCGCTTTCGGCCGTGGACAATGCAACGGTGTTTTGCTTCTTCGAAGCCCATGAAATGAGACACGGTCCTAGGAAGGTAGCAATGCCCGAGGTGCTTTTCCTATCCAATGTGTCACCGGCATAGTCCGCATCCGAAAAACCTACAAGATCAAGTTCGTAGTGAGTTGGGTACCAAAGATATAGCCCTTGTGTTCCAATCAAATACCTAAAAATCCGTTTGACGGCTTTGAAATGAGATTCTTTAGGATTTGCTTGGAAACGGGCACAAGCACACACACTAAATTGTATGTCGGGTCGACTAGCGGTTAAGTAAAGTAAGGAACCGATCATACCTCGATATACCTTTTCACTAATGCTCTTACCGTTTTCGTCTTTGTCAAGCTTGACTTTAGACACCATTGGTGTAGGCATAGGATTAGAATTAGTCAACCCAAACTTACTTAGCATTTCCTTTAAGTACTTTTGTTGGTGAATCATCGTTCCATTCTCACATTGTTTGATTTGATGACCAAGAAAGAATCCAAGTTCTCCCATCATACTCATTTCAAATTCCGAAGTCATCAAATCAGAAAAGTACTTATAAAGAACATTGTTAGTTGCACCAAAAATAATGTCATTGACATATACTTGCACAAGCAACAGTTCATCTCCTTGTGACTTGATAAACAACGTTTTATCCACGGACCCACGTATGAAACCATTTTCCAATAGAAACTTTGAAAGCCTATCATACCAAGCCCTAGGAGCCTGTTTTAAACCATAGAGTGCTTTATCTAGTTTAAAAACGTGGTTGGGAAATTCGTTGTTTATAAAGCCCGGAGGTTGTTCAACGAACACTTCTTCATCAAGGTATCCATTTAAAAATGCGGTTTTGACATCCATTTGAAAAAGCTTTATACCTTGAAAAGACGCAAAAGCTACAAGCATTCGTATGGCTTCAAGCCTAGCTACCGGTGCAAAGGTTTCATCGTAATCAATTCCTTCTTGTTGGTTAAAACCTTGCACCTAGCTTTATTCCTTACGATTTCTCCAACATCATCTAGCTTATTGCGAAAGACCCATCGCGTACCAATTACAGTACGTTGGGAGGGCCTAGGGACAAGATGCCATACCTTGTTCCTTTCAAATTGCTCCAATTCCTCTTGCATTGCAATCATCCAGCATTCATCAGTCAAGGCTATTGTGACATGGTCTGGTTCAATTTTTGAGATGAAGGCATTGTGTGCACAGAAATTTTGAAGCGAGGATCTGGTTTTTATTCCAGAGGTTAGATCACTGGTTAAGTTTGATAGGGGATGTGAGCTTTGGTGTTTCCATTTCTTGGGGATAAGTGAGTTACAAGATTCGGGTTGTTCGTTTGCAACAGTAGAGGGGACTGTTGCATGAGAAATGTTTGAAGGAGGTGATTGTGGTTCGTTTATGATTAGATTGGGCTGTTCTTCACCATCCTTGTTCCCCCTGGATGAGGTAGCATCATCTTGTGTAGGAGGACGATTAGTTCCCCCTAAATTTTGCGCATCCTCCTCATGCAACAGTGGCTCCAACTGTTGCTCAGCTTCTTCTACCACTTGATCCATTTCATGTCGCATCATACCAATCTCAAAATCATCATCATATTCATCATCCTCATCATCAACCTGTGTGTTTGACACAAAAAGACTAGATTCGTCAAATATTACATGAACGCTTTCTTCCATTTTCATGGTCCTTTTGTTATAAACTTTATAGGCTTTACTATGATCGGAATAACCAACAAAAACTCCTTCATCACTACGAGCATCAAATTTGCCAAGGTTGTCTTTTCCATTATTGTGCACAAAGCATTTACTACCAAAGCATTTTAAGTGTGAAAGATTAGGTTTTCTTCCTCGTAGTAGTTCATAGGGAGTTTTCTCAATGATTTTTCTAATCATGACCCGGTTGTAAATATAACAAGATGTGTTTACGGCTTCGGCCCAAAAATTCTTAGGAACCTTAGAGCTAATGAGCATGGTCCTAGCCATATTTTCAAGAGTTCGGTTCATTCGTTCCACAACCCCATTTTGTTGTGGGGTTCTTGCGGCCGAAAAGTTGTGACTAACACCATACTCATTACAATAAGACTCAAATGACGAGTTCTCAAATTCGGTTCCATGGTCGGATCTTAATGAGACAAGTTTATAACCAAATTTGTTTTGAACCTTTTTGACCCAAATTAAGAACTCATCAAATGTTTGATCCTTAGAACTTAAAAAGAGAAGCCAAACAAATCTTGTGAAGTCATCTACAATGACACAAATAAAACGACTTCCACCTCTACTCACAACTCGCATGGGTCCACATAGGTCAATATGAATGAGTTCAAGAGGTAGGGAAGTACTAACAACCTTTTTGGATTTAAAAGAGCACTTAACTTGTTTTCCTTTAACACAATCATCGCAAAGTGATTTGAATTCGAATTTAATGTTAGGAATGCCGTCAACTAGATCAAGTCTCTTGAGGGTGTTAAGGGTCTTAGCATTTACATGACCAAGTCGTTTATGCCAAAGCCAAGGGTCGTTCTTTTGAACGCTCATGCATGATAGTGATTGACCCGACAATGCATACAAATTAGTCATGTAGACATCTTTGACACGTTTACCTTCAAGTATGAGTTCTCTAGTTTTTCCATTGATGATTCTACATTCACTAGCATGAAATTCAACAATATTACCTCGATCACAAAGTTGTGCAATGCTCAAGAGATTGTGTTTCAAACCTTTGACAAGCAACACTTTGTCCACGCATAATGACTTTGACTTACCAACTTTTCCAATACCAGTGATTTCACCTTTCTTGTTGTCGCCAAAAGTCACCATGCCACCATCGTAGGCTTCTAGCGAGAGGAATTGGTTTTCATCTCCCGTCATGTGACGAGAGCATCCACTGTCTAAGTACCAATTGCTGCTGCCCCTCACTAATGCCTCATGGTCTGAATCGGAGTCTGAATCTGTGGAGTGAGCCATAAGACACTTGATGTCTTCTTTCTTTGATGATTTGGAAGCACTTTTTGAGGAACTGGACGAGATGCTAAGTTTGGCGTCTAATTCATCCTCAAGGACATCGTCCTCTTCAGAATCAGACATGCCCCAAATAGCAGTCATTACCTTGTTTTTGTAATCACGATTTGCAAAGTCACGTTTTTCCTTAGATTTGATATCGTTCCACTTTGGGCATTCTTTGATTTGGTGACCTTTGTCACCACATTTAAAGCAACCAACAGTGGAGTTAGATCTTCTCTTAGGAAAACGGCGTTTACTAGAGTTGTTGCTATACCTTTGAGAGTTTCGACCATTTATCATGCCAACAATGTTTTTAGTGAACATTGCAAACTCATCATCTTCATCCTCCTCATCACTTGAGAGAGCATTAAGAGCGAGTCCTTTCCCTTTAGAGCTTTCACTAGAACGCTTCATGAGAGTTAACTCATGAGCCATAAGTGAGCCCATAAGTTCATCAAGGGTGAGCAATGAAAGGTCCTTAGCTTCCTCAATAGCCGTAACCTTCGGTTGCCATTTTTCAGTTAGGCTACGAAGGATTTTACGGACTAAATCCTCGGATTGAAAACCCCTACCTAAACTCTTAAGGTCATTGACAATACTAGAAAAACGTGAAGACAAACTATTAATTTACTCATCTCGTTCCATATTGAACATCTCATATTGTTGCATGAGAAGATCAATACGATATTTTTTGACTTGTGACGTTCCCTCATAGGCAAGGTTTAGGGTGTCCCAAATCTCTTTGGCCGAGGCACATCCAGATATACGATTAATCTCTTGGTCACCGATTCCATATTGAAGAATGGACATGGCCTTAGAGTTTTTCTCGATTTTCTTATAGTCGGCCTCAACATACTTATCCTCACTTTTCAAGGAGCTAGTGCCATCAGCATTAGTCACTTCGATTTTGAGGGGACCCTTTTGAATGATTAACCAACATTCATAGTCCGCACTTTTGACATAGTGCTCCATGCGATGTTTCCACCAGGCATAGTTTTCTCCCTTGAAAATGGGATACTTAGTGTGTTTTGAATCGTCCATAACTATAGGATCAACTCTTTGGATTTAACCAATATCAAGAGCACAAGGCTCTGATACCAATTGAAGAGTTAAGAACGATTAACACCTAAGAGGGGGAGGGGGTGAATTAGGTGTACCTTTTAAAAATTTATTCTTAACTTGGTTAATTAATTAACTTAAGTAGAGAATAGGTGAAGTACAAGACTTGAGAAACTTAATTAGATGTAAGTTCACAAGAAGATACAGCAGTTCTATGTCACGGTATAGGTGACTGTGACACAGAACTTGATTAGGTACATGCGAGAAATAGCAAAGTGGAAGAACGTAAGAGTAAATGAACAAACAAACGACATTTAAAAATTGGTTCAGCCTCTACTCCGAGGCCTACGTCCAACCGTTATTTTATTGCTTGTTTAGAAATTTACTCAAACTTACTAAACCCCTTACAATGAAAATAACTCGCCAACCTACTCCGGTTGCACTCAAACTTAAAGCTACTCCGCTTCAAGAGTTTATGGGTTCTATCTCAAGGTGTTACAGAATCTTGAATCTCAAGAGTTCACTAAATGAACATGGAGATTACAATGAAGATCTAACACGAGAATCATGGAACAAACTCATCATGTCACAGTACAGCGAACTGATACTTGGAGGTTTTACAGCTTTTTCGAAAACAATTTTGAAGACTTAAAATCAGAAAAACGTTTTGCAAACACTTGAAGAACAAAGCTTTCAATGCACAAATGATTTGCAAGGTTTTTACAATAAATGCTTTGGAAGTCTTGAGAAATAAATGTGACTAAGACACTCTATTTATAGTGGATTTAAGTCTTAGGTAAGTACACTTTGAAAGATTAAATCCAATATTAAAATGATATCTTTGAGTGATGGTAAGTGTTAGACTTGTAGGCTTGGGGCTTAAGAAATCAGAAAACTTAAGCTTCTACACTCAACATGTGACAATTTACCGAAATGGCAAAAAGCCTTTCTTACTTTAGAAGTTTGACAAGTCTTCTTTGCTATTTTGGTAAAAGGTGTTTGCACAAATCTAGAGGTTTAGTCAAGTGGGCTTGTGACTCAAAATTTCAGATTGTTTTCAAGTTTCTGAAAATTCAAATGCTTTAAGGTTTAAAGTTTGCAAAGTTTTGACACTTAAAAACATTTGGACGAAAACTCCTCCGTATGATAGTACCAGAAACCACGGTACAGCGTACCGTTGCATGGTTTTGCTATTACTTGACTAAAATGAGAATGTTACACTTACTCTTACATATATCGACTATGGCTTTGGAGAGTATCATTGTCTTGACTTCCTTGATTGACTTGATCATCTTGAATCATTGTTGAAAGTCCATTTGATTGCTTCATTCACTAATTGTTTCAACTAAGAGCAAACAATCAAATAACAAGGGGACTTGGCATCATCAATCTAATGTGTTCTAACAGCCACCCCTTTGTGCACGTTTTCCTAGGCCGAATGGCCATATGTCGTGTATGGTGTCGTATATAGCAATTGTATTTAGATCGAGTTGTATCTCTAAATTCTCGTTGCGTCGGCATGAAATGCCTGGGTTGTAATAGGGTAGATCCCAACGGCTCCCCCATTCCCCTTAAGCCTTGTTTGCTTTGTATGTTGTTAGATCAATCAACCCACATGCTAAATTACAACTTTGACAAAGTTAGTTTAGTTGCATCTAAATCGACATAGAAACTTCACATGTTAGGGTTTTAAAACGATGTTTGCATATCGCAGTAGCTACGACCTTGTTTGAAATCCGATACTTGACTTAGTAGAGGCCGTTATCGACGGGCGGGGTTAGGTGTCCTTATGGGCTTCCTAACACGTACCCTCACCCCTTACTCAAGATCTATGGTTTGTGGATCCGTCTAAATACCATTGGATTACGAGAGTCATTCAAATCGAGTGATATAGGGTACAAGTCTTTATCTTTAATCACTCGTAGTCGTTTGGCTTTATGCTTTTCGATGAAAGGTGTAAAGTTGACTTGAACGGTTCCAAGTTCCCATAAAACTTGGTGGCGAATCCAATTTGTCTTAATTCGATTCGAAGGAACCTCGAGTCGATTATGCCTAGTGTGGATCCCGCGGACGCAGTTCCTGAGGGCCTTGTCCACACCTAAAATCAAGTAAAAATTGTGTAAACTCGACTCACTTTAAAAAACATCAAATGCCCACTTTATTTTGCAACGCCTTTTTCTACTCCTTTAATGATGCGTAAGGAGTATTGCTCGCCATTTCTCATCAAACATAATTTAAATAAATAACAAGTAAAACTCTTTTTCTTTTCACATTAGTCTTCTTTTCTATTTTTCGTCTTCTTTTTTTTTCAAAAACCTCTTATTTAAGTATTATGTTAAATTAGAAGCCAAACTTTCAACACAAATGGATCGTGCACATCAATTTAAACCAATAGTCAAATTCCCTTTGTCATACTACCACAAACTCATAGACAATTTTTTTGATTAAGGTCGGTTGTTTTTGGGTTGTAGTTAGTATAGTAGGTATGCCAAATGAAAGGCTAAGGCTCAAAAGAGATAAACAAAAGTGGAGCTAGTTTAAAGGGTCAAAAAAATGGTAGTTTGGCAATGTGAGGCTAAAAATATATGCATCAAGTTTGTTTCATAAAATGTGCACAAAAACAGGACAACTCATGGTCTAAGGAATGAATGACACATTTATTCGTATTGACATGACACGTCTCGCGAGGAGATCTACTCAACCAATGAGCGGGTGCGCGGGTGGCTGTGTCCACAATATTACAATTTAGTTATTTATGATGTCGGAATCGGTTTATATACAAAACTCGAATTAGGTTAATAAACTGGAAAATAAAGATCGATGAAAAAACATAATAGAAATCATATATCAAAACGAATTCAAGGGATTTGATATGAACAAATAGAGTCTCTTAAATTCGAGTTCGAATTTAATAACGAAAACCCGCAAATATTAGTTATAAGGGCTTTAGTTCGTAAATTATTGAAAAGTATTTCATAAAATAATTTGGAAACTGAAATTATAAAAGATTTGAAGAAATAAAGAAGAGAAAACAAAAAGACGAAGAAACGAAAACGACCAATAGTTGCATGAGGAAGAAGAAAAAAAGCAGCAACTGATAAGCAACCCCTGGAAGAGGCGCAGTAGATGCCACGACGATTCCAAAAGGCGCTTCAGTTGATGCGTTTCTTCTCGACGTCATATCGTTGTTGTTTTGAAGAATAGTGAAGAGTCTATTGATCCAAAATACTCAAGAAGGGGGGGTGAATTGAGGATTTAAAACTTTTTAATACTTTTTCGATTGTGCGTATGTAATTGATTATTTAAAGTTTATTGGTTAAACTTTAACTAATCAACTAACGATTGTAAGCAAAATAAACAAAAGAACGAAACAAGAAGAGACACACGGATTTTTGAAGTGGTTCAGTTTCACAAGTCGAAACCTACGTCCACTATTCTCGATTAATAAATTTAGTACCTTTCTACGGATTACAAATTTACTAACTCAACTCGTACAACTAACTCTAGCTGTAACTCAATGAGTACCGTTAAATACTCGAGTGACTAACTTACGCTAATAAGAAAGCACTAATGATTCTAACAAAGGTTCACATTAATGAACAAGTTAAGAAATCAACTAAGCACTATTATCTTATAACAATAAATGAAGAACAAGTATGCGAGTTATATAACACACGACCTTTCAAAACTGCAAATCGGTTTTCGTTAAAAACACACGGTTTGCTCTTAATATATGAAAACAATTTTTATGCTTAAGGTCTTTATTTTAGATGTTGTAAATAGCAAAGTATTTATAGGCAAGGGAGAGATAGGCTACACGGTTTCTACAAGAACCCTAATAGCCGAAATAATAAGATATAATTACAAATTATATCTTCTTATTATCTCTTACCTAAAAGCCGTAAAAGATAATAAAGAATATTCTAAAAGATAGAATAATCTTTCCAAATATTATCTTTACTATAAATTCTAAGGTTATGATAAGATTTCCTAAAACAAGAATATCTTTTACCATAAACAAATATATTAAGTAAGATATAAGATATGTAAAGATATTATTATAGAACAAAATCTTTACCTAATATCTCTTTAGGTAACACGCATAACACGGCTCATAGGCTCATGAATCATGCAAACCCTAATCTTTAATATATAACTAGAATTTAGGTTTTAGAAGAGGCTATATGGAAACCCTAATTGATAGTAAAGTCCAACTCATAAATTGATCTAATAACCATCAATTAACGCTAACCATAAAACCGGACTCCTCACTAAACCGGGCTTTATAAAATAAATACTTCCATTAGAACATTTAAAATAAACATTAATCAATTATAAATCTATTTTCGAAACATTTATAAGTCGTGTATGAAAACTCAGCATTTCAATGTTATAGTAGAAGAGCTATAACATTGAGCTCTTTTACTAGTAATGTTATAGCTGTAAAGCTATAACTTTACTAATTAAGAAACTCATTCTTTGATTACCATTATGAGACAATCACCTATACTATTCTAATCTTCAAGGAGATCTTCGAGTATAGGCTACATCATCATCCAAGCTTGATTATTCTTTAGACAAACTTTGTCTTCACATAAAACTTGAATGAATCTTTGGATTGTTTGATCTTGAACAAAGGCTTGAACTTCTCATGTAATTGTCACAATCCTCTTTGTTGCTCGTAATAAGTTAATGCTAAAACACTTAACAAACGATTACACGCAACAAGTATATAAAATGTAAAACACCTTGACATCATCAAAACATAAACATATAAGCTATATGGTCCAACAAATTCCCCCTTTTTGATGATGGCAAGTCTCCTAAAAATTGTGACTAATTAAAAAGTTCCCCCTCAATATAACACCGTTATCTTGATAATAAAGACTAACGCAAGATCAAGACAATTATTCAAAAACCGAAACTTAAGAACTTTAAGAGACAATCGGTCTTGACAAGGAGCAAGCTTAGGTAGATGCTTACTACAAGCGTTCTTTCCCCCTCTTGACATCATCGAAAAGTTAAGAACAAATCAAAAATGACTAGAATAATATAAGACGAGACAAGAGATAAAAACGCCATAAGAAATAAAAGAAACATGCAAGACTATAAGCATCAAAAGATAATTAGCATACAAACTAAGAATTAAACATGTTTAAAGCCAAAGTGGGCCGAATGAACGCATGTCTAATAGAACACTTGGGCCATAACCACAAGTGTATTGCCAAAATGGGCCGAATAAGAGTTTGATTAACACACCATTAGATGAAATAAAAAGAAAAGCTAATTAAGGTAAAGGCTAAAGAGGGTAGGACGAAAGGAAATCAGATGTTGCGGGTCTTATACGGGTTCACGTAGTCGGGTCTAGTACGGTGCTCCAAAGCATCCAGATGGTCGAAGGAGCTCCTAACCAACTGTGAAAGAGTACCAATGCTCCTCTCAAAATTAAGCACCTTCAAAGAAAGAGCCTTTGTAGCTTCCAACGTGAGAGCTTGATCACCGGCCATCGCTTTCCCGTGCATCACCAAAGCACCGCCCTGACTCGTAAGGAAGGTGAGACGATCACCGTGTGGGAACACTTCCCCACGAATAGCCTTCAGCTCCCTCTCAAAACCCGCTAACCTCTTATCTACGTCCTCCATCCACGAATACACCCGACTAGCATCTAAACCCGAGTCTAAAGACCGAGATGGTCCAACTCGTGACAATGCAGTAGCCAAACTAGCCGAATGCTCCTCGAATTTTTCCATTAAACCACTCATAAACCCCTCCAACTTTGACTCCATAGCTCCTAAACCCGAATCCAACGGGGTATTCTCAACATCCTTTGCAAGAATCAACTCGGGTCCACTAACAACAAGACCCATTAGCTTGATCAACTTATCACACATACTATCTCGAGCACTAACACCGTAACTGTCAGGCCCTATTACTCCCTTAATTTCCAACAACCGAGATATCCACATCCCATACGGCAAATCGATAGTAGTGCTCAACTTGTCCTTAGTTACCGTAAGACTAGTTTGAAGAATATGATGCAAAACAACACTACCCAAATTCACCTTCTGACCTTCCAACCAAGAATAAACCATAATCGCTTCATAACTTGAGACCTTATCACGGCCTCCTCTCCTCGGCACTATTGTGTTCCACAAAAAGTTCAAGAGGAACTTGATTTTTGCCGAGAGAGGACGAACCATGATATTGACACCCTCCGTCATCTCCTCAAAATACTTCTTCACTAACAACTCCTTTTCACTTCCAACATTAGACCATTCAAGACTCGGATTTAATTCAATCCCTTCATTAGGAACCGAAAAAGCAGAGCAAAAATCCGAAATAGAGACGGTAACATCGACACCATTAACAACCGCATGCAACACTCCTTTCTTAATTGAGACACTAGCAAAGAATTGTACCACCTCAACCGGGTATATAGGACCCGAAAACTGACTTATGTGACTCCACCCTTGAAAATACAGAAAATTAATAAGGAAAGCAAGAGCGGGTACACTAACCAACCAAGATTTCGGATAATACCGACCACCATGAATGGAATACCTTAAAACTCTATTAACCAAGATGCTTTCATCATGAGTAAGCCGAACACGATTTAACCCTTCTTTTGTCGCGGCTTTCGAAGCATCCCGAAGCAGAGTACGAGCCACGCCATTCCGAACTATCACCTCGGGTTCCTCCACAATAGCTTCACAATCATCAACAACAACTTTATTTTTACCCTTGAAAAGACGACGTCTTTTGCCTTCGGAAACCGATTCGTCCCGACTACGAAACAGGGGCTAGTTTGGGTTTGGTTGTGGTGAAGGACAATTCATGGAATGAGGAGTATGTAGTGGAAAAGGTGATGTTTGGTGAGGAAAGGGGCGGTTTTGGTGATGACGGGTTGAGGATCGGGTATTTTTTGCATGAGATGTGTTCATGATGATGGTGATTGTTTGAAAAGGGGATGATGGTGATTGTTTGAGTAAAAGAAAAGATATGCAATGATGGTAAAAATTTGGAAGAAGAAAAAGTGAGAAAGTGGGGATGGGTGGACGGGTCATGCAAGGGTAGATATAGGTGTAGGGTTTAGGGTTAACAAGTGGAGGTAACATATGGTAAGTGTTATTAATTAGGAATAGGAAAGTGATAAGTATGGAAATTTATGGTGATAAGACATGAATTAGGAAGTTGGTTTGATATAGGAAAGATATGAGCCGTTTACTGTGAGCTTATTTGTGAGAAATTTTGTTTTTTTTTTGTTTTTGGAAAGATAAAAGATATGGTGTGTTTGTTTATTGTGATAAGAATAAGTTTGTACATCAATTAAATTCTAAATAGCAAATAGAATCTTATGTTAAAAATACGTCTATAAACGAAATTATTCAAGCAACGTAATATACGGACACAGTTAGGGCAGAGCAAAAAATCCGATGATCCAAACTGATCCGATATCCGATCCGCATCCGATCCGAATGTTTGGATATCCGATCCGAAAGCTAAGTTTGGTTTGGATATCTGATCCGAAATCTTTGGTTTCGGTTTGGATATGGATATTAGAATTAAAATATTTGGATATCCGATCTGATCCGAAACTATAGTTTTCTAGTATAATTTCGAGAAAATAAAATTTTATTTGATATAAAACTTAATTAATGTTAAAATATTAGAGAAATATCTAGGTGGTACTTAAATTTTATACCGAGAACATTGAAATAAGAATATGAAAGAAAATCATCATATAAAACTATGAATATAATCGTGTTTCAAACTTAATTTTAAAGTAAATTCAAAAGTATGGATATCCGATGGATATCCGCATCCGATCCTATTATTTTGGATACCCGAACATTGGATATCCGAGACATTTGGTTTGGATATTGGATATCTAACTTCAGGATTTCTAATATGGATATCCGATCCGAACTAGCACTTTGGATCAAATACCCGATCCGTACTCTGCCCTAGACACAATCATACAATCTTAACTTAACTAGTCAGTCATAAAAAGATTGAACAAACATAGAAGCTTAGGTACCACTGATTAAACCAATTTCCAACCGTAAAGTCTCAAATCATTCTCTAGCTAGAGATTTCGTCAAACTGTCTGCCCATTGTTTTTCAGTACTACAAAATTCAAGTTTTATATTCCCCTTCTCAACATGATCTCGTATAAAATGGTGTCTTATTGGTACGTGAATGTTGTGCGGGATTTTTAGAAATTATTATCGCACTAGTATTATCACATAAAATAGGAATACATCCAACATCAACACCATAATCACGTAATTGTTGCTTAAGCCATAAAAGTTGAGTACATACCTGTCCTGCAGCAATATATTCGGCTTCAGCAGTTGAGAGAGCAACCGAATTTTGTTTCATCGAACCCCACGTGATGATACACGGTCCGACAAACGTGGCGACACCCGACGTGCTTTTTCTGTCCAGAGAACATCCTGCGTAGTCGGCATCTGAATAACCGACTAGTTCAAAATTGCATTCCATAGGATACCATAGGTATAAGTTGGCCGTTCCAATCAAATAACGTAAAATCCGTTGTACGGCCGTCATATGCGATTCTTTGGGAGATTATTGATATCTCGCACAAACGCATACGCTAAACATAATATCGGGTCTACTTGCGGTCAAATATAACAGTGACCCAATCATCCCACGGTAAGTAGTTTCATCAACTGATTTACCGTTTTCATCCAATGTCAATTTCTTGTTCTCGACCATTGGAGTAGGCATAGCGTGTGAATTTTCCATTCCAAATTTCCGAATCAACTCTTTGATATACTTCTGTTGATGGATTTTAATGCCTTCATCTGTTTGTTGTATTTGCAGACCTAGGAAGAATTTCAATTCTCCCATCATACTCATTTCGAACTCGGAAGTCATCAACTCAGAAAAATATTTGCATAGACTTCGGTTGGTCGATCCAAAGATAATATCATCGACGTATATTTGAACAACCAAAAGGTCAGAATCCTCAGTTTTCAGAAATAGGGTTTTGTCGACGGATCCTCTACTGAATCCACTGTCAAGTAGAAACTTGGATAATCTGTCGTACCATGCCCTAGGTGCTTGCTTCAATCCGTATAGGGCTTTATCCAATTTGAAAACGTGATCCTCAAATTTGATATTCTTAAAACCGGGAGGTTGTTCAACGAAGACTTCCTCTTGTAAATAACCGTTCAAGAATGCCGTCTTGACATCCATTTGGAAGAGCTTCATTCCCTTGTGTGCGGCAAAAGCTATCAGAAGTCTAATAGCTTCAAGGCGAGCAACAGGTGCGAAGGTCTCATCATAATCTATTCCTTCTTGTTGATTATAACCTTGGACCACCAATCTTGCTTTGTTTCTGACAATGACTCTGGCATCATCTAATTTGTTCCTGAAGACCCACCGAGTTCCAATGACTGTCCGATCTTTTGGTCTAGGAACTAAATGCCAAACCTTGTTTCTTTCGAACTGTTGAAGCTCTTCTTGCATAGCTATAATCCAATCTGATTCAGCAAGAGCTTCATTGATGTTCTTTGGTTCGATCATGGATAGGAAAGAGTAGAAAGAGCAGAAGTTGTTTAAGGAACGTCTTGTTTGAACACCCTTCTTAATATTCCCAAGAATATTGTCCATGGGGTATGAGTTCTTGTATTTCCACTTCGTCGAAGTGCCTGGTTCTTCCTCGTTATTTGAGCTTGACCCGACTTCATTTGGCTCGGAATTAGAGGAAGTTCTCCCTGAATCCAATCCGGGTGTTGTATTTGAGCCGATTATAACCTCGGACTCTACACCTTGATTTGGATTCAATGTTACAGTAGCATCATCTATAACATTGGTTTGGGAGTTCTTGTCTTGAGTCAATATTATAGTATCATCAACTATAACTTTGCCTTTCTCCTTTTTATCTTTTGAGGAACGATCAATTTCATCATTCGTTCCCTCAATTTCATTATCCTCTAATTCCAAATCCGGGGGTTCGTCTCTAGAAAGACGAAAGTCGGGTTCATCCAAGTCTTCTTCCTCATCCTGTAAAGGCTTATCGAACATGTTATCTTCATCAAAGATAACGTGGATACTTTCTTCAATACAAAGAGTTCTTTTATTGAAGACTTTGTAAGCCTTGCTATGATCTGAGTATCCTATGAAAATCGCCTCATCACTTCTAGGGTCGAATTTACTTAAACGGTTTTTACCGTTATTATGTACAAAACATTTACTCCCAAAACAACGAAGATGGGAGATATTAGGTTTTCGACCTCTAAGGAGTTCATAGGGGGTTTTCTTAAGGATAGGTCGGATCATAGCACGATTATGGATGTAGCAAGAAGTACTAATGGCTTCAGCCCAAAAGTTACGAGGTAAACCACTACACAGAAGCATTGTACGTGCCATATCTTCTAAAGTTCTATTCATACGTTCAACGACACCGTTTTGTTGAGAAGTTCTTGGTGCAGAAAAGTTATGACCTACACCATTAACTCTACAATATTCTATAAAGGTTTGATTATCAAATTCGGTACCATGATCCATACGAATAGATACTAGATTTGTCTTATATTTATTTTGAACACGTTTCATAAGACAATCAAATTCATCAAAAGTTTCGTCTTTTGAATGAAGAAAGATAGGCCATACATACCTTGAGTAGTCATCTACAAGAACAAAGACGTACCTGGATCCTCCTCTACTCCTTACCTTCATAGGTCCACACAAATCCATGTGTACCAGTTCCAAGGCTTGATTTGTGCTCACTACTCTTTTAGGTTTGAACGATGATCTTACTTGTTTACACCTTGCACATGTGTCACACATCTTATCTTGGTCGAACTTGATCTTAGGCAACCCTTCAACCAAGTCCCACTTCTTGAGCTTGTTCAAGGTCAGTGAGCTAATGTGACCAAAACGTTTATGCCATAAACAAGGATCATTAAGTGTAACTTTCATGCACGAAAAAGAGTTAGTAGGCACAGCATTTAAATCTACCATATAAACATTCCTTTTTCGGTGGCCTTCAAGAATAACGTTGCTAGTTCCTTCAATAATAATGCGACAAACCGTCGATTATGAAAAACTACTTTGTTACCTTTGTCGCATAGTTGAGATATGCTTAGCAAATTGTGTTTAAGGCCATCTACGAGATAAACGTCACTTATTGCGTGAGACTTAGAGATTCCGATTTTGCCAACGCCGATTACTTTTCCCTTTTTATTGTCCCCGAACGTCACTTTTCCTCCGTTGAAAGGCTTAAGTGAAAGAAATAGATTCTTATCTCCGGTCATGTGTCTTGAACATCCACTGTCAAGATACCATTGATTGTTTTCTTTCACTTCTTCCTGCAGAAAGGATTAGATACAGTTTTTAGGTACACAAGCTAAGTTGGGTCCCTTATGATTAGTTACTCTAAATACTAAGTCCTTTCGAACCCAAACACGTCTAATGACCGTTTTTCTAACTTTAGGTTTGTTTGGCTTGGGAGGAGTTCTAGGGTTAGGGTTTTCTCTAGGTCTAGGAATTTCTCTAGGCCTCTCTTGACTATTTGCCTTGTGACTAGGTTTACTGGGTTGATATCTACAAGGGCTTTGTGAAGTGTTAGGTTTCTTAGAGTAGTCAAAGACCATGTCATAGAACCAACGAAATTTATTATTTCTTTCTTCGTTAGGTTTTTTAGTGGGGGTTTCCTTATCCTCGACAACTGTGTCAGTATCTTTGGCATGTTCGGCATTTTTTCGTAAATCATGAGCCTTTTTTACACAGTTGATTTGGATATGACCCGTATGACCACAGTAATTGCAAATCAAGTATTCAGGAAGATCAGCATACTTCCTTTTTCTAAAATCAAGATCCGAAGGTGTTGATTTGCATTTAGAGTGATCTCTGCGGCTGTAGCACTCATGTCCTAACCCCATCTTCATATTATTGTCAGATTGTTCGGTTAGGAAGTTTAGGACTTTTGTGCTACGTTCCCACTTGTCATGGACCTTTCTAGCGTGTAGGAGTAAGTCTTTTAGGGTTTTAATTTCCTCTTGACATTTCGTGTGATCTACATCATTATCCTTTTTAAAGTTGTCATGAAAGTCTTGGAATCGTTTGTTAAGAATGAACACAACATCGGTGTGGTGTTTCTTAATATTGATCATATCGGTCTTAGATTCTTTCAATTGCTTTGAAAGAGAATCTATCTCTTTCTTTTGGTCTAAGATCACCTCTTCATTAGATGTGACCTTTGTTTCCAAAAGTTCTTTGACTTTTCTAAGTTCTAAAGTTATAGCTTCATTAGCTATAACTTTGGCTTGAAGGTGCTTGATGTTAAGCTTTAGGTCGGAAGTTATAGCTTCATTAGCTGTAACTTTGGACTCTAATTCCTTCTTTTCAGCCATAGTAGAATCTAAAGTTATAGCTTTCTCAGCTATAACTTTGGATTTTAACTTCTTAGCTTTAGTCTTGAGAGTATGATTCTCTTCCGCTATTTCGAGAATCTGTTCCTTTAGATCTTTCAATTCCAAATCCTGTTCGTGACACTTATCAAGGGATTGTTCAAATAATTCAATTAAAGCACTTTTAGACAGTTTCCTAACACGTTTCTTAAGCTCAAGATAACTTACCTCTTCATCGTCGTCTTCGTCTGATTCTCCAAGAAGGCAATAGTTTGAATGAGAATTTGTGCTTTCATCGTCACTGTCGGAGATTAGGTCAAGACTAACACTGCTGAGACAAAGATTTACTACTTCGTCGTCTTCAGATTCCTCGTCATCTTCTGAGTCAAGGTCTCCCCAACACGAAGCCATCATTACTTGCTTGAATTCTCTCTTTGTCTTCTCACGTTTCGTCTTGTCCTTTATCTTCTCCCATGTTGGACAATCTTTGATCATATGACCAGATTCTCCACACGTGAAGCAACCTCTATTTGCGAAAGACGATTTTGAGTCATTAACCTTTTTGTTGAATGACTTGTTGTTATTGTTGTTATAGGATGATTTTGCTTGTTTATCTCGAAAGAGTTTATTTTTAAAACGTCGTGCAAACAAAACAGTTTCATCCTCTAGGTCAGAGTCCACTTCTTCGCTCTTTAAAGCCATACTCTTATTGCGTCTTGGTTCAGCGTCGTCTTTGTTAAGAGTAATTTCATGGGCCATGAGAGCACCAATGAGTTCTTGACAAGATAGGGTTTCGAGATCTCGTGATTCCTCCATTGCAGTGACCTTAGCACGCCACTTCTTAGTAAGGCTCCTAAGAACCTTTCTAGCAACAATGTCCTCGGTGCAAATTTCCTACCTAGGTTTTTTAATTCATTTATTATACTTGAGAACCTTGCGGACATACTATCTAGAGACTCATTAGGCTCCATGATGAATAGCTCATATTTTTGCATAAGCAAATCAATTCGGTGCTTCCTAACAATGTAAGTACCTTCATAAGCTAATTCGAGTCCATCCCATATCTCCTTGGCCGTAGAGCATGAAGAAAACCGATCAAACTCAGTAGAAGTCATTCCGTTTTGCAGAAGACTTATTGCTTTGGAGTTCTTTTCGGCCTTCTTGTAGTCGGCCTCGACATAGTCCTCTTCTTTCTTTTCATAGGTAGTGCCTTCCTCGGATGCCACAAGAATTTTGTGTGGTCCGTTTTGAATGATCCTCCAGCACTCCCAGTCGTGTCCTTTCACATAGTGAGTCATCATGTTTTTCCACAATCCATAATTCTTCCCATCAAAGACGGGACACTTGAGATATTTGGAATCCATTTATCACGTGATAGGCAAATGGAATATAAAACGATAAGATAAATGAAAAACAAGATAGATCAGCCTCTTTGCGGTTAGGCAATCAAGAGCACGAGGCTCTGATACCAATTGAAGAGTCTATTGATCCAAAATACTAAAGAGGGGGGGTGAATTGAGGATTTGTAGATACCTCATTTCTGCACCTCCCGCAAACCACCCGGTGATGATTGGGCCGCATGTTTGATACGCGGAACGATTTGTGACAATTTGTAAGATTATCGTCAAGTGATTACTCAAATATTAATATCTACCTCTTAGTTGTCATCTACGTGCCGGTACGGTCGTTTTGACAGTAATTAGAGTACATTCGGAGTCCGGGCCTAAAACCGTCTCCATTTTCTGATAACCGTTAAATCCCGAGTCAGAATGTTCTGGAATGTTCCGGATATGTCTATTCCATATTTCATAAATTTTATCTTTTAGTAAGCAATATCCCGTAATATTCACATAAGATATTAAGGAAAATCGAATTATTTCCGTCCTACCATAACTCAAACGCGGAAATCTTTCTTCAGCAGGAGGAAACCTCCTGGGAACAGACGCAAAGCAGTCTTTGCGCCTCTTCCAAGAGACGCAGTGGCTGCTGCGCCTCTTCCCAGGCCCTTTTCTGCATGTTTCTCGTATCTTTTTCATATCTTTCCGAGATTTACTTCCAAAGAGTCTCTAAAACCCTAATTCTGTCGTGTGATTAGTATAAATAGGAGCCTTCGCTCCTAATATTTCTCACGCGAGTGTCCGCCCTTCTCTTCTCCCTTTGCATTCTAGACTTTGTTCTTACTTATTGGCGCCTACGTGCTTGAACTTTCGACCACGTAAGCTCGGATCTTTCTGAGTACCAGCCTCTCCGTTGCATGACCGACCAATTTGACCAACTACACATCAATCAACTTAATTAACTTAATCGTTTTCCTCTTACGAGGGCACTTTCTTTGCATTCGCGTCGAGCATCACTAATCGATATCTTAGTCCTTCTCGTTTCGTCAACATGTAAGTCTGAGGGTGTAAATCTCTCTTTATTTATTGTATTTTAATTATTGTATCATCAATTGTAAGGTTTATGTCGAAAATACCATTAAAACCGATTTCTAAAAACCATGTTTTAAAACCTCTTTTTACGGATTTCCAATAGATAACCGTCGAGAAAGGACGCAGCAACTGCTGCGCCTCTTCGAAGGAGCGCAGTTCCTGGTGCGCCTCTTCGTGAGGCTGCCGCAGTTCCTGCTTCCTTTCTTCTTCGCTCGTCCTCTGTTATTCGTCCCGAATTATTTCTTTTGTTTTGTTTGTTTGTTAATTCGTTCACATGATAGCATATAAATCACATGTATATTTGTTATTCATCATTAATATGTTTTAATCATCACAAATCCGACTTAAATCCCTAATAATCCAATATTTGCGGGTTTTCGTCATTAAATTCAATTCCGGGTTGTAGAGATTCAATTCGTTCATATTGGGTTTCTGGAATTCGTCTTTGATATAGTTTCATCTGTCTTTTATCGTATCCATCGCATGTTCGTCATTAATCCATCATACTTAGTTATTTGATTTAATTTATTTAGTTTGTTAATATTTTTCACTTCTGTCATTATTCCATCGTATTAATTCGTTTGCATCCGTCTCATCCATGTTTTTTTTTTTTATGACCCCTTCATATGTTAAATAACCTATTAATCACTTTCATCCGAGTAAATAATACCAATTGATCATTAAATCACCAATTAACATTAACGGCTTGCAATTACGGCTTCACAGCCAGAACTGAGCCAAGGAACAGACGCAGCGTCTGCTGCGCCTATTCCAAAGGACGCAGCTCTGATGCGCCTGTTCCTGGCTGAGTTCTGTCCCTGAACTTCGTTTCTGCCTTGACGTAGTGTAATTAGTTTACATATTAACCAACTATTATCCGTAATATCACGCTAATTCCTGTTCGTTAGTTTATTTTATTCTTTTATTCTTTTCTCAAATTATCCGTTTTAAAGGTATTTTCGACATAAATCGCTTAATCCAATGTAATTATTGTAATTCTTTTATTGTAATTTTCTTTTATTGCATTTATCATATTTCTTGTATCATTTGTATGTTTTCACATGTAAATGAGCATTAAATCCTACTTCGACCCGATTGTTTGCTAACTAATTGTCAACCGACTTAGTATTAATCTTCACATGCTAGGATTAAAACTTGGATGTTGCATTGCATGCATATAGCCGACGATATATCGAGTACGAATAACTTCCCTAATCATTAGTAGAGGCCGCTATCGAGGCGGGCGGGATTAGGTGTTCGATCAAAAGAGCTTCCTAATACGTACCCTCACCCCTTACTCCAGATATCTGTGAACACCCGTGTTCATTGGCATCCACGAGAGTGTAACACCCCGGTTTATAAAAGAAGTCCTCGTCAAGACATTCCCTAATAAAACGGACTGTTACCATCTCGGTTTCCCGAGGTAGTGAATAACAAATTAAACTCCAAGGCAATTTATATAATGTTTTAACTTAATTATTACAAATCCTCTTTTCAACTCAAATTACAAGAACTGACGTAAATAAAAGTGAAAGTCTTCTAGATGATGTTCTAGCTACTAAGTCGTCTGATCCAGTGTCTCACGCCCATTAAGCTCCCGTCCTATCTCTTAAACCTGTCAAATCTGCTCCCCATAAAACGGTTCATCACAGGTGTTCACGAATACACGGGGTCAACCACGAGGTTGAGTAGGGAAAACAATAAAACAGTAAATATGATATGCATGATACTCCGTCACCTCCATCTCCATCTCAACTCATCACACACATCTCATACCCCGAACGCCCACCATACCGATCCCCATCCTAGACTATATATCGACCGAAGCCGATCTGCCACTCAACAACAGGACACCAGGGCAAGTCTGCGCAGAACCCGCCTGGGCCTTATCACAACATCACATCGTATTCCACATCATCACCACCACATCATCCTCCAACTCCAATGCATATGAAATGCTCAACAAGAATTAATGCAATGCAATATGTATATAACTCATCGAACCGATAAATCATAAAGTCGTGCGGATACCCGATGTTGTGATATCATACTCAATACGATAAATTCAGTCAATCACTTCCCAAATATAAATGATAACGTAAATCAACAACCATGAATCAAGTCAACACAATTCAACTATGACGATAATAGGACAAGTGTATTTCCCTACCTCAAAGTGCCAAAGAATTCCAATTAAGCGATTAAGCATCCAGAAAGTAAAGCAATGAATTTGATTATCGATCCTTCACGAATCCGTCACCTAAGACAATTATAATATTTATAATTACTAACTACTAAATATAGCAATCTCCCAAAATGGAAACTTTCCCGATATAGTAACTTTTCATTTTAACAAACCCGACTCAAAATCCATTTCTAATTATATTAAATAATTCGGGAATTACATTAATTAATTATTTAGAAGACTCGGGAATTAAATTAATTAATTAAGAATACGACTCATTACGAATTGTAACAATTTAAATTAATAAAAACTCGTTTCAAAACAAACACAACCCGTCCACAACCACCGTCCCTTCACACTCACTCACACAACCCCACGCACCACCTCACCACCGTGACAACCACCTGACCAAACCCCCACTCTCTGCCCCACCACCAACGGCCACCCCCACTGGGGTCGACTGCCGCCGGCGAGTCCAACCATGGCTGCCATTTGGCCTGGTTCACCACCACGGCTCACCAAACACCCCCTGTTTTCCTTTTACCACCACCGCAACCAACAACCTTACCCCTGCCAAACCACCACGCCCTTGCTCGCCGTCAGCCCACGAACACAGACAACCTAGCACCGCCTTGTCGACCTCCCCCTAGTCGACGGTGGCACCACCCCAAAGCTACCCATCTAAACCCGCCTGAAACCCGTGTATAAAACCCGTTGCTGCACCCCCTGTCGCTGCCACCTCTCACCGCCACTAGCACCACCTAAAACCGAAATAACCACCACCATTTCACTCGTCCCTTACCACTCTACCCATATACCCCGACAACCACCACCAGAAACACCTCTAACAGACACGCACCCTCCCACAAAAAACCCGACAGAAAGAAGAAAAACAGAGGAAGTGAGTTGCGTTCTTACCTTCCTGCCACCACAACAGCCACCACGGCCACCCTAGGTCGTCGACAATAGTCCCTTGGTCGTCCTTGCTGCACCGTCAACAGCCACTCTCTCTCTCTCTCTCTCTCTCGAACTGCGTGAAATATGGTGTTTGGATCTGAAGAAAGGAGGGAGGCGGCTGAGGGAGTGTGAGATGAGGGAGGCGGGTTAAGGGACTGTTAGGGTTAGGGTTAGGGCACTATTAGGGTTATGGTTTAGGGTTAAGGGTTAAATGGGCTTTAGGGTTTAATGGGCTGAACATATATTGGGCCAACTTAAATGGGTCAGCTCACAATTCGTATTTCTTATAAACCCGTCTCAATTAACTCACGATAGCTTAACGTAATTATCGACTAACATTTAACCCGACATAATTAGTAATATAAATTGTATAATAATTAATTTATAATAATATCCATTTAATTTATTATATAAAAATACGGGGTATTACAGTCTTCCCCCCTTAAAATGAACTTCGTCCCGAAGTTCGCTCCCATACCCAAACCTCAAAATGGTATTGTATATCGTACTTACGGACGTCACGCATTTCTAACATGGTTAACACACACTTTTGACACATCAATTAAACATAATAAATACGGAATGTTACATTCTGCCCTCCTAAAAATAAACTTCGTCCCGAAGTTTAACTCGTCTTTACTTTACCCAACTAACTATAACTAATAACTACCTGATAACACAAATGTATAACAACTAAATAATCACCTGAGAACACCGTCATCTTCCATCTAAATTCCAATCTCAAACTCAAGTAACTCAATAACCATGGTCTCACTGGACCGCAAACGTAACTCGGCACAAAGGCCCCACAACTCATAACTCAATATCGGTGGTTTAATCACACTCTCCTTTTACACATCAACCAACTAACAGAAGTAGGAACAAATCATATAGAACTCATTTGCATAGGTACTCCACAACTAAACGTCAACTTGGTCAACTATAACCTACAAACAAGTGTAAATTAAGCATCAAGATTTTACAATCCTACCCAACTAAAAACATGGTTACGTCCTCGTAACCTTCATTATTATAACCAAAGTTCTCAAACTACCGCTAACAACTGAAAGAGGATAAAAGATTCACAACTCACGCTCAAGTTAACTAATCCCTACCAAAGACAATCAATATACCAACTCTCTCAAGGAAGCTACCGTTACCAGTAAAATCATTAGTAATTATTCATCTCACCAATCATTGTAATCTCGTGCTTTAGAAACATAGGGGATCAATCAACATCCGAAAAGAATTAGGGTCAATACTTTGATAAATCGATTTATGAAAATTTATAACCTAATAGGTCCGATCTGACTTTCCCTTTCTTAATTGTATAGATTCAGGTCAAGACACAGAATCACCAGTAGAATGGAGACAATCAGTTTCGCAGTACTTATTATCTTAGAAATATTTTTAATCTTCATAGCAAAGGGTTTGGTATTTATTCATGAATGACGAATGCACATTGATTGGCAAATTTTATAAATTTATTGGTCGAGTCAAACAAGTGATTAAACAACGATATTGGAAGGTTAACATACAAGACTATCATGCATAAAATTTCGTTCTTGGTATTGAATATATTTAAACTGCACCCAACACAATGACATAAACGATTAAATGTATTTAACTACACCCATTTTACAAATATTTGTTATCTGTCATGCTAATATTAACGTACCATGTTGACACACACTCACTTAAATCACCACGTTACATTTCCCGTTTGGACATTCGTAATTAACCACACCCACCAATTCGCTATATGAATGAACAACATGACTAAATTAACTCACTACTTGTGACTCCGTTCTAGTTTCATTCCTCCAGACTAGCAATTATCATGGACACATGGTACGTATGACCACAGTAATTGCAATTATCATGGACACATGGGGGTTTCCTTATCCTCGACAACTGTGTCAGTATCTTTGGCATGTTCGGCATTTTTTCGTAAATCATGAGCCTTTTTTACACAGTTGATTTGGATATGACCCGTATGACCACAGTAATTGCAAATCAAGTATTCAGGAAGATCAGCATACTTCCTTTTTCTAAAATCAAGATCCGAAGGTGTTGATTTGCATTTAGAGTGATCTCTGCGGCTGTAGCACTCATGTCCTAACCCCATCTTCATATTATTGTCATATTGTTCGGTTAGGAAGTTTAGGACTTTTGTGCTACGTTCCCACTTGTCATGGACCTTTCTAGCGTGTAGGAGTAAGTCTTTTAGGGTTTTAATTTCCTCTTGACATTTCGTGTGATCTACATCATTATCCTTTTTAAAGTTGTCACGAAAGTCTTGGAATCGTTTGTTAAGAATGAACACAACATCGGTGTGGTGTTTCTTAATATTGATCATATCGGTCTTAGATTCTTTCAATTGCTTTGAAAGAGAATCTATCTCTTTCTTTTGGTCTAAGATCACCTCTTCATTAGATGTGACCTTTGTTTCCAAAAGTTCTTTGACTTTTCTATGTTCTAAAGTTATAGCTTCATTAGCTATAACTTTGGCTTGAAGGTGCTTGATGTTAAGCTTTAGGTCGGAAGTTATAGCTTCATTAGCTGTAACTTTGGACTCTAATTCCTTCTTTTCAGCCATAGTAGAATCTAAAGTTATAGCTTTCTCAGCTATAACTTTGGATTTTAACTTCTTAGCTTTAGTCTTGAGAGTATGATTCTCTTCCGCTATTTCGAGAATCTGTTCCTTTAGATCTTTCAATTCCAAATCCTGTTCGTGACACTTATCAAGGGATTGTTCAAAGAATTCAATTAAAGCACTTTTAGACAGTTTCCTAACACGTTTCTTAAGCTCAAGATAACTTACCCCTTCATCGTCGTCTTCGTCAGATTCTCCAAGAAGGCAATAGTTTGAATGAGAATTTGTGCTTTCATCATCACTGTCGGAGATTAGGTCAAGACTAACACTGCTGAGACAAAGATTTACTACTTCGTCGTCTTCAGATTCCTCGTCATCTTCTGAGTCAAGGTCTCCCCAACACGAAGCCATCATTACTTGCTTGAATTCTCTCTTTGTCTTCTCACGTTTCGTCTTGTCCTTTATCTTCTCCCATGTTGGACAATCTTTGATCATATGACCAGATTCTCCACACGTGAAGCAACCTCTATTTGCGAAAGACGATTTTGAGTCATTAACCTTTTTGTTGAATGACTTGTTGTTATTGTTGTTATAGGATGATTTTGCTTGTTTATCTCGAAAGAGTTTATTTTTAAAACGTCGTGCAAACAAAACAGTTTCATCCTCTAGGTCAGAGTCCACTTCTTCGCTCTTTAAAGCCATACTCTTATTGCGACTTGGTTCAGCGTCGTCTTTGTTAAGAGTAATTTCATGGGCCATGAGAGCACCAATGAGTTCTTGACAAGATAGGGTTTCGAGATCTCGTGATTCCTCCATTGCAGTGACCTTAGCACGCCACTTCTTAGTAAGGCTCCTAAGAACCTTTCTAGCAATGTCCTCGGTACAGAATTTCCTACCTAGGTTTTTTAATTCATTTATTATACTTAAGAACCTTGCGGACATACTATCTAGAGACTCATTAGGCTCCATGATGAATAGCTCATATTTTTGCATAAACAAATCAATTCGGTGCTTCCTAACAATGTAAGTACCTTCATAAGCTAATTCGAGTCCATCCCATATCTCCTTGGCCGTAGAGCATGAAGAAAACCGATCAAACTCAGTAGAAGTCATTCCGTTTTGCAGAAGACTTATTGCTTTGGAGTTCTTTTCGGCCTTCTTGTAGTCGGCCTCGACATAGTCCTCTTCTTTCTTTTCATAGGTAGTGCCTTCCTCGGATGCCACAAGAATTTTGTGTGGTCCGTTTTGAATGATCCTCCATCACTCCCAGTCGTGTCCTTTCACATAGTGAGTCATCATGTTTTTCCACAATCCATAATTCTTCCCATCAAAGACGGGACACTTGAGATATTTGGAATCCATTTATCACGTGATAGGCAGCGGAATATAAAACGATAAGATAAATGAAAAACAAGATAGATCAGCCTCTTTGCGGTTAGGCAATCAAGAGCACGAGGCTCTGATACCAATTGAAGAGTCTATTGATCCAAAATACTAAAGAGGGGGGGTGAATTGAGGATTTGTAGATACCTCATTTCTGCACCTCCCGCAAACCACCCGGTGATGATTGGGCCGCATGTTTGATACGCGGAACGATTTGTGACAATTTGTAAGATTATCGTCAAGTGATTACTCAAATATTAATATCTACCTCTTAGTTGTCATCTACGTGCTGGTACGGTCATTTTGACAGTAATTAGAGTACATTCGGAGTCCGGGCCTAAAACCGTCTCCATTTTCTGATAACCGTTAAATCCCGAGTCAGAATGTTCTGGAATGTTCCGGATATGTCTATTCCATATTTCATAAATTTTATCTTTTAGTAAGCAATATCCCGTAATATTCACATAAGATATTAAGGAAAATCGAATTATTTCCGTCCTACCATAACTCAAACGCGGAAATCTTTCTTCAGCAAGAGGAAACCTCCTGGGAACAGACGCAGCAGGTGCTGCGCCTCTTCCAAGAGACGCAGTGGCTGCTGCGCCTCTTCCCAGGCCCTTTTCTGCATGTTTCTCGTATCTTTTTCATATCTTTCCGAGATTCACTTCCAAAGAGTCTCTAAAACCCTAATTCTGTCGTGTGATTAGTATAAATAGGAGCCTTCGCTCCTCATATTTCTCAGGCGAGTTTCCGCCCTTCTCTTCTCCCTTTGCATTCTAGACTTTGTTCTTACTTATTGGCGCCTACGTGCTTGAACTTTCGACCACGTAAGCTCGGATCTTTCTGAGTACCAGCCTCTCCGTTGCATGACCGACCAATTTGACCAACTACACATCAATCAACTTAATTAACTTAATCGTTTTCCTCTTACGAGGGCACTTTCTTTGCATTCGCGTCGAGCATCACTAATCGATATCTTAGTCCTTCTCGTTTCGTCAACATGTAAGTCTGAGGGTGTAAATCTCTCTTTATTTATTGTATTTTAATTATTGTATCATCAATTGTAAGGTTTATGTCGAAAATACCATTAAAACCGATTTCTAAAAACCATGTTTTAAAACCTCTTTTTACGGATTTCCAATAGATAACCGTCGAGAAAGGACGCAGCAACTGCTGCGCCTCTTCGAAAGAGCGCAGTTCCTGGTGCGCCTCTTCATGAGGCTGCCGCAGTTCCTGCTTCCTTTCTTCTTCGCTCGTCCTCTGTTATTCGTCCCGAATTATTTCTTTTGTTTTGTTTGTTTGTTAATTCGTTCACATGATAGCATATAAATCACATGTATATTTGTTATTCATCATTAATATGTTTTAATCATCACAAATCCGACTTAAATCCCTAATAATCCAATATTTGCGGGTTTTCGTCATTAAATTCAATTCCGGGTTGTAGAGATTCAATTCGTTCATATTGGGTTTCTGGAATTCGTCTTTGATATAGTTTCATCTGTCTTTTATCGTATCCATCGCATGTTCGTCATTAATCCATCGTACTTAGTTATTTGATTTAATTTATTTAGTTTGTTAATATTTTTCACTTCTGTCATTATTCCATCGTATTAATTCGTTTGCATCCGTCTCATCCATGTTTTACTGTTTTTATGACCCCTTCATATGTTAAATAACCTATTAATCACTTTCATCCGAGTAAATAATACCAATTGATCATTAAATCACCAATTAAAATTAACGGCTTGCAATTACGGCTTCACAGCCAGAACTGAGCCAAGGAACAGACGCAGCGTCTGCTGCGCCTATTCCAAAGGACGCAGCTCTGATGCGCCTGTTCCTGGCTGAGTTCTGTCCCTGAACTTCGTTTCTGCCTTGACGTAGTGTAATTAGTTTACATATTAACCAACTATTATCCGTAATATCACGCTAATTCCTGTTCGTTAGTTTATTTTATTCTTTTATTCTTTTCTCAAATTATCCGTTTTAAAGGTATTTTCGACATAAATCGCTTAATCCAATGTAATTATTGTAATTCTTTTATTGTAATTTTCTTTTATTGCATTTATCATATTTCTTGTATCATTTGTATGTTTTCACATGTAAATGAGCATTAAATCCTACTTCGACCCGATTGTTTGCTAACTAATTGTCAACCGACTTAGTATTAATCTTCACATGCTAGGATTAAAACTTGGATGTTGCATTGCATGCATATAGCCGACGATATATCGAGTACGAATAACTTCCCTAATCATTAGTAGAGGCCGCTATCGAGGCGGGCGGGATTAGGTGTTCGATCAAAAGAGCTTCCTAATACGTACCCTCACCCCTTACTCCAGATATCTGTGAACACCCGTGTTCATTGGCATCCACGAGAGTCATTCTAGACATAGAATGCTAAGGGTAACGATTGCTTAGTGTTCATGTCTCTACTTTGTGTCTTGACATGACATGAGGTATTCGAACGGTTCCAATTTCCCATAAAAATTGGTGGCAACTCCATACAAAAATGTAAACGCTTGTTCGTTTTCCCAAGCGCCCCCTTGGGCGGCCCGCTGTCCACAGTTTGGCGACTCCGCTGGGGATAATACACTTACATGTAGCCAAGGGTGAAACTTGAACAAGGTTAGGGAATAGTTTGTACAAGACAATTGTCGGTTTTCATAACTCGGTCTTCCTAGACCGTTTTATTCGGCCTTCCTAGGCCCAACTCAACCCATTCGACCAATCGTCCCGTCTAAACGGTCCTAATTCTTATTTGGGCCTAAGGATGGATAGCGATTGACGTCATCCATACCATGATGCTTACTCTTGTTTGTATCAAGGGCCTTCACTACTTGAGGAAATGGACTAGGAATCGGCCTTACTCTTGTTTGGCACGAGCCTCTCCACAGACTTCGGGTTTGATGGTTCGGTATGGCAACCCACCCTTTAAACCAAAACCCTTCTAAGTGCACTCAGCATCCCGTTATAATGCTTTTATAAATGTGTATACCTTACATGATCACCATTTCTAAACAAAACCATGACGATTTTTCAAAAAAATCAAAACCCATTTTCAAGTAAAAATTTCGAATTGGGCCCTTAATTAGCGCAAAATCCGGTCAAAACTCTGTCCATTTGTCGTGTCAAAATTCGGGCCACAAACCCATTTCAAAACCTCACTTCGAGTCCACTCCTACAACTACACTATAGTTGACTAGGACACATATTTTCAAAGACCTTGTCTTTCTTCAAAGTTCACTCAACACAAGTGGCACACACCCACTTCACGAGTCAAAACTTTTCCTCTTTTAGCAAGTGTGTTAGAATGGTCGATCGTGTTTTGATTCGTCGCCGATCTCTTATCCAGTTTCCAAGATGCCCGGATCAAGTGATGAAGCAAACTTCAACCAACTTCAAAATAGTAATGATCGAATCCTAGCCGCGTTAGCCCAAATGCAATCTACTCAAGAACAAACCTATGACCGCCTTGAGCTCGTCGAAGGCCGTATCTTTGTCGTGGAGGGAAGGTTGCCTCCTCATGAAAGTGAAGTACTACGTGATTCTGACAACGAATCCAAGGACGAAAATCCTCTTATGGGGATGACTGTAGCTGAGAAAAGACTCCAATACCTAGAGGAGCAATTGATGTACCTTAAGGGTGATGACATTTATAGGGAGAACAATCGCAAGTATGAGGCCGTCAATTCCAAATTGCCAACTAACTTTAGTATGATGGATATCCCTAAGTTCAAGGGACACGAGAACCCTTTGAACCACATTCGTGCCTTCAAGGATTACATGTCTATCAAAGGCATCAAACCCGAGATGTTCTTAAGGATCTTTCCTTCATCTCTTGATACCATCCCAAGGCAATGGTTCTACTCTTTAGATCACAAGAAGGTCGCTACTTGGGAAGATGCCGCAATCGAGTTCTCCAAACAATATGCGGATAATGCCGAGATCCAAGTCAACATGCGTACTCTAGAGGTTCTTACCCAAAATGACAAAGAAGGATTCACCGACTTTCTAAGTAGGTGGAGGAAGACTAGCACTCAACTAGTAGAACGCCCGGACGAGGCTACTCTTGTGGAGAAGTTTGTGGATAATCTCAAGCCCATCTATGCCAATCATTTGAGATACCAAAACATCAAGACCTTCAAAGACTTGACCGTACTAGGGACAAGGATTGAAGATGACATCCGTAAAGGACTCTTGTCCAAAACGGTAGGTCGAGGATATCAAGGGTCCACAAGTCGTTCATACGGCTCTACTAGTAAGACCGATGAAGTTAACCTTCTCGAGCCATCCAAGAAAACTACCCCACCAAGGAAATTCACAAACCTTGGGGACACTTACTCCAACGCTCTAAAAAGGCTAATGAAGCAAGGCCAACTCCAACCCATTGGACCTACTCCCGAACCCGAAAGGAAGTCCATGTTTTGGGACGAGAATTCGTACTGTGAATACCATAGGGGCAAGGGGCACGACACAGAAAAATGCTACAAGTTGAAAAACGTGCTTCAAGACATGATCGAAGATGGTCGACTCCCAATACCACCGGGAGGTAAGCCCAACAACACTCAGAATCCTCTTGGAGTTCTAGTGATCACAAGTGATGAATTTACCTTAGATTTCTCACACCTCATTTCTCCCATCGAAAATGAAATTCATGCGATCGAGAATGAAGGCCTCTACTCTACTATCTCCCCTACCATTTCCAACTTCATCACATGGGCAAGGAGTGTAGATAGACAAGTTTGGGAACTAGAAAACGTGGTAACAACTCTACGCAATCCCAACGCAATACCCGAAGAACATGTGCCGCTAATCTTCTCCCAAAATGCCACTATGCAAGAAATAATCACCGTGGTTGATAAACTAGTCAATCAAATCATACGACTAGAAGATGATATCATGAGAATGAGGGAACTAGCTACAACCAATGGAGTTTGGGCCGACGATGATGAGGACGAATATCTCATTGAAAACTCCCTAGTCAAAGAAATAGTCCAAAATGGTGAAGACCAAGATGTGGACCACCTAACTCGTTCGGGTCGCCCATATCAAAGCACTACTCAAAACGGTCCAACCAACGTCATCACACCAAATGATAACGAAGATGACTCCACTGATCATTTGCTCAAGCAATTACAGAAGACAAAGGTTGATCTTTCAGTCTGGCAACTAATAGCAAGCTCATTCCCACATCGCCAAGCTTTACTGCAAGCTTTGGCCAAACTCAATGTAGCACATAACTCCACTCCTGAAGATGTAGTCAACTTGGTCTTCCAAGAATCACCAAAGCTAAGTAATCCTATTACTTTCTGGGACGAAGATTTGCCACCTTTTGGCGCTAGTCACAACCTTGCTCTATATATCACTGTCATTTGTCTAAAGATGAATGTGCCAATGACCTTGGTGGATGATGGCTCTGCAGTCAACGTCATACCCCTCAAAACGGCATACAAGCTAGGCATGAAAGAGTCGGATTGGACTCCTACCAATCAAGGTGTGCGTGCGTATGACGGTACACGACGAAAGGTGGTAGGACTTGCTAACCTAACAATAGCTACGGGGCTGATCGAACGAAAGGTTAACTTCCAAATAGTGGACATTGAAGCTTCATTCAACATACTTCTGGGAAGGCCTTGGATTCACGCTTCCAAAGCGGTAACATCCACCCTTCATCAAAAGATCAAGATCCTACTAAACGGCAAAGTAGTGACAATCACCTCGTCACCCATCAAGGCAATAATCGAAAAACAGTCAAACAATCAAGTCCTTGCGGATCCCGTATACGAACTTGGGGGCTTCCAAAGTGTAAGCGTCATAGAAAGTGAGTTGGCACCCTTATACTATAATCCCTACTCTAACTTGGTGGTCAACCACATACTCAAATACCAGGGATACTTCCCTGGAATGCCTTTGAACCCTATTCGGAAGAATACCTTCTCGCCATACAAGGAAGGCAACTCAACGAGGATACCACTTGGACTAGGGTACAAACCTACAAAAGAAGAAGTTCTCGAAATACTGGCCCAAGTCCAAAACCGCAAGCACGTAGGAGTCCAAATGAGGCCATATCTCCCTACTTTAAATGGGTACTTCGTTCAAGAAGGAAGTCTAGAACTCTTTCACGGATTTCCCGAACCTTGAGGAAGTTGGCCGGAATCGAGATCTTTCACGATTGCTACTTCATCCCTCCAGAAACGGTTCCTACCGTCAAAACCCGTCAAGCACCTTGCTTAGACGAACAAGCTGTTAGCCTATTGTTTGGAAAAGATCGATTCATTAGGGCCGCGCAGGATGAGATCATTACCATGATACTTCAAGACGATCGCTTCAACCCCACCGCGTTGATCACAGAAACCGACGCGAAGCAGCAAAAAGGATGGAGAAAATCTATCAAATGGACCAACAATCAAGGAAGTCTCTTCAAGCTCACCACTGGAGAAGGAGAGATGTTCAAAGGAGAACCAGAAGACGATGAGTTCGAGTCGGAGTCGGAGTCAGAGTCGGAGTCTAGAGAAGTCATTAGAGAGTCTACTCCTGTCGTCATCCCCACTCCCTTCGTTTCTCCTAGCTTAATCTTGAGTAGTCACAGTAGTTCGGGAAATGCCCCAACCACTGTCCCTCTGCCGCCACTGACCATGGATCAGTTGGCTTCTTTGTTTCAACTTTACTCAAATCTTAATATGAATAAATCAGGTTCTGCTTACTCTTTGTGTTATCTTGAGTGCAATTCTGTTTACGATGATACTGAGGATGACCAAGACCCAGACTCAATCGAAATACCTCCCTACGTAGCCAAAGAAATACTACAGGAAGGGGAAGGGGGACCAGTAATAGAGGACACCGAACCTATCAATGTAGGAACCGAATTAGAACCCAAAGAACTTAGGATAGGGACTACCTTGAGCTCTACCGAAAGGGCCGATTTCATAGACCTCCTAAATGAATTCAAAGACGTTTTCGCTTGGTCCTACAAAGACATGCCAGGGATCAACAGGGATATCGCTGAACACAGGATTCCGATTAAGCCAGGTTTCAAACCTGTAAAACAGAAGCTTCGACGAATGAGAACGGAATGGGCTCTAAAGATTAAGGAAGAAGTTGACAAGCAATTCAAAGCCGGATTCATCAAAGTTTCCGAGTATTCTGACTGGGTAGCTAACATAGTACCCGTACCCAAAAAGGATGGGAGAATCCGTGTTTGTGTTGACTTTAGGGACTTAAACAAAGCAAGCCCAAAAGATGACTTCCCTCTACCTCACATCGACATATTAGTGGACAACACCGCTGACCACGCATTACTGTCCTTCATGGATGGGTATGCGGGTTATAACCAGATCAAGATGGCCATGGAGGATATGCATAAGACCGCATTTGTCACCCAATGGGGAACCTATTGTTACACGGTAATGCCGTTTGGATTGATCAACGCCGGAGCTACATATCAACGCACCGTAACTACACTCCTACATGACATGATGCACAAACAAGTTAAGGTGTACGTAGATGACATGATTGTCAAATCTAAGGAAAGAGAGAGACATATTGCGAACCTTCGCAAGTTCTTCGCAAGGCTACGAAAGTACAACATGAGGCTCAATCCTCAGAAATGCACATTCGGGGTAACATCTGGTAAACTCCTAGGGTACGCTGTTAGCCAACGGGGTATAGAAATAGATCCTTCCAAAATCAAAGCTCTGATCGAAATGCCACAACCTCAAACAGAAAAAGAATTCAGGGGATTCCTAGGAAAGGTGCAATATATAAGTCGATTCATATCGAAACTTACGATGATTTGTGGGCCTATCTTCAAGAAACTCAGGAAAACAGACCACACCATGTGGGATGATGATTGTCAAAAGGCATTCGACCGAATCAAAGAGATATTGGCTAAACCACCAGTGCTCATGCCACGGCAACGAGATCAACCTCTTGGTTTATATCTCACAGTAACTGAAACCGCCAAGGGTGCCATGCTGGCTCAAACTATAGGAAGTGAAGAAAAAGCTATCTACAATCTTAGCAAGAAGTTCTTGGAGTACGAGTGCAAATACTCACAACTCGAAAAAACATGCCTCGCTCTTGTGTGGGCGACGAAGAAGCTACGCCATTACATGCTTAGCTACTTCGTCAAAATATACTCCAAAATGGATCCAGTCAAATACCTCTTCGAGAAACCCGTCCTCAACGGACGTCTAGCAAGATGGACCTTGATGCTCTCAGAATTTGACCTCAAATACGTGCCACTGAAAGTTATAAAAGGTCGCGCCGTCGCCGAATTTTTCGCAGAAAATCCTATCGATGACGCACAAACGATAGATACTTGGTCATTTCCCGACGAGGATATACTTGATGTGACCATAATTAGCGCATATTTAGCCCCCGAATTAGCCTTGTTCCCATGCTTTTTAGTGCATATTTGGGTCATTTCTTATCTTTAGTTCTTTGTTTTGCATATTCTTTGAGATTTTGATCCCTTGGTAGGAAAGGAGTAAGAATCTTCCATTTTCATGGCAAAACGAGACTAAATTGATCAAATTCAATGACCAAGCATCAAGGAGAGACAAGATTAGAAGGCATTTGTACATATTATAGTAGAAGAGCAATGTTGAGAAAGGATCCTTGAGTCCCCAAGGAAATCCCCAAGGAATTTATGAAGAAAAGGGAAGAAAAGAAGAAGATTCGTTGCTGAGTGACAATCCGAGCGGATTGTCACCAATCCGTCCGTCCCAGCAAAGAAGACAATCCGAGCGGCTTTGCCCTATTCCGCTCGGATTCCACCTCCACAATCCGACCGGATTCCCTTGAATCCGCTCGGATTCCAACGCCAGAATCCGCCCGTCCCGACCTTATTCCGCCCGGATTCCAGCACAGCACGAATTGTCTTCTCCAAGCTACGAAGAAAGAAGCCCTTCTCTTGAAAAATACCGGGTCCTCCTTGCTCAACTTAAAAAGTGTAATTACTAGTTTAGCCCTTAGTTAACCCTAATGCATCCTCCCTAATTTCCACTATAAATACCCCATTAGTCTAATTAGAGGAGCATGTTCTTCTTATCAACAATTAGTGTAGTTAATATCAATCAAATCTCTCTTTAATATTGTAATCAAGTATTAATCAAGTTTTAATCCAAGTTTTAGTTCTTTAATCTCTCTTTTGTTCATCCTTTATTTTGGCTAATTGAAGATTATTTGGGTTATTATTGGGATATTGACAACCTCTCAATCAAGCATTCAACTACTTCTTTTATCTTTGCTTTATTATTGGAATCATTAGTAGGTATAATCTCTTAATCCCTTTTTAATTATTGTTAATTACTTTCATTTATTCATCATGTTTCATATTGTTGGTATGATTGACAACCTTACTAGCATGATCAACATGATAATGAGTGAGTAGTCTCTTAGCTAGGGTTAAATGGGTGATTAGGGGAAACCAACATGGGGAGTGATTCATGCTTAAATTAATATGCTTTCATGTTTTATTTGCTTGCTTGTTTTGATCTCAACTCATGCACATGTTATATTTGATGAAATACTAAGCCTATGAATCCTTGCATTTACTATCATCTTCTATCATTTCAATGAGACTTGTAAGACATAACCCAACTCGAGTCTCATTAGACCATGCATGTTGTTGAGTAGGGAAGATTAAGTCGACTTGTAGGTGTTGTACAATCTAATCGATTCGGCTCCGGGACCCAAACTTTCCTAGGATTGTAAGATATAACCCAACTCAATCCATCACAACAATAATTGCTTGCTTATAATTTGCGAACATGTTTGTATGATCATATCCCATGATTCCCCTATGATCCCATGACACCCTAGTGCTTTTAATCAATTGTTTACACCCTTTTTAATTCATCTTGCTAGTTTATTTTTATTGCTATTTTAGTTAGTAACCTTCTACATCAACCCGATTTGTGACACCCCTTAGACACCACTAGTTGCAATAGAAATCTCATTTCAATACCCGTCCCTTGGGATCCGACCTTTACTTGCCTCTTTACTAATTGTAGAGTTGTTTGTGAAGTTATAAATTGTGTTTTGATTCGACCGTGACCCAACGACCACATCTTAATTTGTGAACACTAAGCGGGATCGCATCAAAAATGGCGCCGTTGCCGGGGACGTTGTTTACTTGATTTAGATTTCTTTTTATTGTTATTAGTTGTGTTTTTCTTCGCCTTGGGGAAGTAAAACTCCTCAAGGTTTACTCTAATCGTTTTCAAGTTGTTTGATATTTTGCAAGATGGATTTCATAGATTGTTTTGTAGAGGACCACTTGAGTATCCCTTACTTCAAGGATCCCATGCAAGCTTTAGAAGCCTTAGAAGCAAGTGAGGCTAAGAGCATGTATTGGGAATTAGAGGTGGATCTCTTTGAGGCCGCTCTAGCTAACAAGGAACTTACTCATGCACAACCCGAGTTAGTGCATAATATTCTAGTGGAAGCATGACAACCCATAGAGGATGAGCAATACATCCTAGAGGATATTTTACAAACTCAAGAGCAAGAAGAACCCATCATGTGATTTGAGTATGATGAGGTTGATGAAAGTGAAGTTGAGTATGCTATGAGGATGGAATTTCTAATGGAGATGGAGCAAATTCTCAATGAAACTCCAAAGGAGGAAAGTGAGATACAAATTCCTACTTTGAAACCCCTTCCCCCAAATTTGAAATATGCTTACCTTGATGAATCAAAGACCAAACCCGTGATTGTTAATCATAGACTTGATGATGACCAATTGGGAAAGTTGCTTGATGTGTTGAAACAACATGAGAAGGCTATAGGTTATAGTCTAGATGACCTTAAGGGGATAAGTCCCAACTTTTGCATGCATAGAATTCATCTAGAGGAAGAACATAGACCTACTATTCAACCCCAAAGAAGATTGAACCCCCACATGCAAGAAGTTGTCAAAGGAGAAGTCATGAAATTACTTGATGCGGGAATCATATATCCCATATCGGATTCTTTGTGGGTTAGCCCCGTCCAAGTGGTGCCCAAGAAAGGAGGTACTACGGTAACAAATGAAAAGAATGAATTAATACCCACGAGAATGATCACCGGTTGGCGTATGTGCATTGACTATCGGAAATTAAACTCCGCAACAAGAAAAGATCACTTCCCCTTACCATTCATTGACCAAATGCTTGAGAGGTTAGCCTCCAACAAATTCTTTTGTTACCTTGACGGGTATTCGGGATTCTTCCAAATCCCTATACACCCGGATGACCAACATAAAACCACCTTCACATGCCCTTATGGCACTTTTGCATATAGGAGGATGCCTTTTGGATTATGTAATGCCCCCGCCACTTTCCAAAGATGCATGATGAGTGTCTTCTCCGATTACTTAGAGACCATAATGGAAGTTTTTATGGATGATT
This sequence comes from Silene latifolia, assembly GCF_048544455.1. Classification (NCBI taxonomy): domain Eukaryota; kingdom Viridiplantae; phylum Streptophyta; class Magnoliopsida; order Caryophyllales; family Caryophyllaceae; genus Silene; species Silene latifolia. Next base: position 15,043,712 of record NC_133527.1, on the reverse strand, counting down.
TTAGTGTTTATGGAAAGGACTTTGACTCATGCTTGCATAATCTTTCTCTTGTGTTGCAAAAGTGTGAAGATGTTAGCCTTGTTTTAAATTGGGAAAAGTGTCACTTCATGGTCAATGAAGGAATTGTCTTAGGCCATTTGATTTCGGAAAAGGGCATCGAGGTCGATAAAGCTAAAGTTGAGGTGATAGAGAAACTCCCACCTCCCGTGAATGTTAGAGGGGTGAGAAGTTTTCTCGGTCACGCGGGTTTTTATCGTTGTTTCATAAAAGATTTTTCAAAAATAGCAAAACCCCTCACTCAACTTTTGCTTAAAGATGCCCAATTCCAATTTACTTACGAGTGTGTTGAAGCTTTTAATAGAATCAAAGAAGCATTAATCTCGGCACCAATCATTCAACCCCCGAATTGGGAGTTACCTTTCGAGATTATGTGTGACGCTAGCAACTACGCCGTTGGAGCGGTTCTTGGCCAACGGGTAGGGAGAGCTCTTCATGCCATCTATTACATAAGCAAGACCCTCGACCCTTCTCAAGTGAATTATGATACAACCGAAAAGGAGCTTCTTGCCATTGTTTATGCTTTGGATAAATTCCGTTCCTACTTGCTTGGATCCAAGGTGATTGTATTTTCGGATCACCGTGCTCTCCGACATCTCTTGATAAAGAAGGAGGCAAAACCAAGATTGTTGAGATGGATTTTGCTACTTCAAGAATTTGACTTGGAAATAAGAGACAAGAAAGGAGCCGAGAATGTAGTGGCGGATCACTTGTCAAGGATCCGGTTTCATGATGAAAATGGAGAAACCCCGATCAATGACTCATTTCCCGACGATATTTTGATGGCTATTCAAACGCAACTTGAAAGGCACATCACCCCATGGTTTGCCGATTATGCTAACTATATTGTTGGAAAAGTGCTCCCTCCAAATTTGAACCACAACCAAAGGAAGAGATTCCTATTCGAAGTGAAGAGGTACTTTTAGGATGATCCAAACCTATACAAGGAGTGTAGTGATGGGCTCTACCGGAGATGCATCCCTCAATGAGAAATCCAAGGAATCTTGGAAGGATGTCATTCATCACCCTACGGTGGGCACCATGGAGCAAGAAGAATCGTTGCAAAAATCCTCCAATCGGGCTTCTATTGGCCTACAATGTTTCACGATACAAGAGAATTCATCATTCATTGCGATGCTTATCAAAGAACGGGGAATATATCTTCGAGAAACGAAATGCCACAAAGGGGCATTCTAGAGGTGGAGATTTTCGATGTTTGGGGAATCGACTACCAAGGGCCCTTTGTGACATCCAATGGGAATAAGTATATCCTTGTGGCCGTAGATTATGTTTCAAAATGGGTGGAGGCAATTGCCACCCCAAATGATGATGCAAAAACGGTCACCAAGCTTTTCAAGAAGATAATTTTCCAAAGATTTGGAGTTCCTAGAGCGATCATTAGTGATGGAGGAACACATTTCCATGAGAAGAAGCTTGCATCCCTTTTGACCAAATATGGTGTTCAACATCGAACCGGCTTGGGATATCATCCTCAAACAAGCGGTCAAGTGGAAATTTCAAATAGAGAGATCAAGCAAATCCTTGAAAAAGTTGTGAACAAGACTCGGAAAGATTGGAGCACAAAGCTTGATGATGCTCTTTGGGCTTATAGGACGGCCTATAAGACTCCCATAGGAGCCTCCCCCTACAAGCTTGTCTATGGAAAAGCATGTCATTTGCCAATCGAATTGGAGTACAAAGCTTATTGGGCAATCCGAGCACTTAATCTTGATCTCAAATTGAGCGGTCAAAGGAGGATGATTCAAATCCAAGAGTTGGAGGAATTCCGACTACAATCATATGAGAATGCGAAGATTTACAAAGAAAGAACAAAATTGCTTCATGACAAGAGAATTAGACAAAAGACCTTGCACAAGGGAGACAAAGTCCTTCTATTCAATTCCCGCTACCGACTCTTTCCGGGAAAATTGAACTCTAGATGGATGGGTCCCTATGTGATAACCGAAGTTGGAAAATATGGAGATTTCGAACTCAAGGCGGAAGATGGAAGCAAGTTCAAGGTAAATGGTCAAAGGTTGAAGCCATACTATGAAGGAGCGTTTGTTGGAGAGGTCGAGGCTACCTACCTCGGGCCTCCTCCCCCTTGAAAGGACCATCTAAGGGAGAGTTTGGTGGAGTCCTCCCTAAACCACCACTTGTAAATATACTAACCCTCTAACTTGTATTTATTGTTTTATTGCATTTGTTTTAATAAATGGCATGAACTCTTTTCATGAGCGTGAGTGAGGGAGGGTTACTAATGAGTTTTGAATGAAGGAAGGAGCGAATTCTTGAGTGTGGGGACGCATTGAAGAAAGGGGAAAAAGTCAAAATTCACAGCCAGAATCCGTGCGGATTCCCTGGAATACGGCCGTCCTACCGCAATCCGGGCGTTCTGAGGAAAAACCGTACGTCCAGCCGTGCTGAGAAATTGAAGATTTCTGGACTGAGGTGGAATCCGAGCGTCCTAGGGAAGAATACGCCCGTCTCAAAGAATCCGGCCGTATTTGAAGAAAGACGCCCGTCTTTCTACCTGTGCATTTCAAAGAAAATCTCTGTAGCAGAATCCGCCCGTCTTCTCAAGAAGACGCTCGTCCCATCCTAGAAGAATCCGAGCGTCTCATGCTCGGGACGCCCGTCTTGAGGCGTCAAAATTTTGGAAATTTTCTCTGTGGCAGAATCCGGGCGTATTGCCCAGAATCCGCCCGTCCCGTGGAGCAAGAATCCGAGCGTCTTCGCCTAGAATCCGCTCGTCTTCCCGCACTGTTTCAACCCGACTTTTCCTAATTAAAATACACCCCACCACACATGCAGTGACACATCACTACTCCTTCCACTTACCCTATAAAACCCACCTCCTTATGACTCCCATACATATCCAAATCACTCTCTTTACCCACAAAATCAAAAAGCCCCAATTTTCTAGGGTTTCCAACACTCAATCAACAAGGAACATCCTTACCTTTTCACAAATCAAAAGAACCCAACAAAAGAATCAAGAATGGCACCAAGGAGATCCTCTTTTAGGAGTGCAAGAAGACCAAGGATGGTGGGAAGTTCTTCTACCTCCCATCTCAACATCATTAGAAGGGAACATGAAGAGATTGTAGATCTCACAAGGCTTGATGATTTCTCAAATGTGGAATTCCTCAATGATGTGCAGAGAATAGTCTTCCACCGGCTTCTAAGTAAGAATATTCTTCCCACTAAATTTTTATGTCATGCTACCTTGAGAAAGCTTGGGATTTTTCACCAAGTGGAAGCTCTCTTTGAGGTTTTTGGTCTTTCAACCCTTTTCCGCATGTATGAACCAACCTATCGGTCCCTTGTGCTTGAATTCTTAAGCTTTTTGAAGATTACAACCTTGAACAAAGTGATATGCATAGAGTTTAGGTTGGAGAATGTTTCTAGGATGATGACCCTTGTAGAATTCGCAAATGTGTTTGGACTTGATGTTTCGCCTACCCGAACATCAAAGCCCAAAAAGTATAGTGTTGCACCTTTGTGGAGGGCCATGACGGGCCGGGATTTCATTCTTACCAAGGAGTGTCTTGCTTTTCATATCCAAAACCCGATCTTGAGGCTTACATATCGATTTATTTTGGGTACTCTCTTTGCCCGCCGAGATCCGGCCATCGTAAACCAATTAGACCTTGTGTTTATGGAATCATACCTCAACATTCAAGGGAGAGATGGGTATCACTTCAATGCACCTCTAGTTTTGCTAGAGAAATGGGCAAAGTTTAGAAATGGGGACGATGATGGAATGAAGCACATAGTGAATGGAGGACTCATCTAGACTTGCAAAGCACTTCAACCCAAGGTTCAATGAGAACAATGAGTACACTCCACTTACGAGGAGCACAAGGATTAATGAAGATCTCCTTGTTGTCCAACACCATTGGATAACCCTTGAGGGGGTCGATAAGCGGATAAAGTGGTTGACAAAAGGGAGCGATCCGATCTATCTTCCAATGGCCGACCTACCACGGATCTCCCCAAGAAGAGGAAACTTGTCCCCAATGCCCTCCTACCTCATCCCAAATCAAACAAAGCAAGCACCACCACCCCAAAATCCACCACCACAACAACAAGAACAACAAACCCAAAATGAGAAGATAAAAGTGCCTCCCTACCCCTTTCCCTACCAACCATATAACCATCCAAATCCCTTCATCCTCCCCCGTGACGACTTTGTCACGGGAATCTTACAAGATCTACACTACCGTCAATACGAGACCTCCGTGGACACTTACTATGCTCTTTACCCCCAATAACATGAGATGGTTCAAAAAGGACGGATTAGTGAGGAAGGAGCTTTCCCCTCATGGGCTCAAATGGATTTGCTCTTTCCCAACTCGGAGAAGGCTAATGAAGGGGCAAACGGTAGACAAGAGGAGGAGAGTGGCGATTCTTGTGGAGGTGACACGGTGAAGCTTGAGAGCGAGGAAGACGAATTCATGGACCCAAGTTTGAGTGACGCTTCAAAGGATCTTTAGGATAGCGATATAGAGGGAGATGATGCCGATGTCTAGGAGACTACTTCATCACTAGGTGGAGCAAGCAAGAGGCGCCCACCTAAGTTCAAGTGAAGTTTTCTCATCTCTCCTCTTTATCTTTATTTTTCATGAAAAGAAGTTTGTGTCTTGTTACCTTGTATTTTATTATAATTTTGATCATTGTTGGAGTAGTCCTAGCATCATTAGAGGACTCACACCTCGGTACCATTGAGGTGTTCTCATTTTATTGTTCCCATTTTCAAAATCCAAAATGACAAATTAGTCTCATGCATTGCATAGTGTGTGCATGAACTACACCCATCCTTGGACATTAGCAATAGTGTCTCACTTAGTTTGGGGAAGTTAATGCATACACAACGGGAGGTAATCTAAATTATCCTCTCCGTCATAACAAAAACCATGCATCATATAGTGTAGCTTAGTATAGATTGCATTTAGTATAGAAATCATGCATCATCTTTGCATAATTTCCATCATTTTGGCCATTGAGGACAATGCCCATATTAGTGTGGGGATGGGAATTCTAACATTTAACTCTTATTCAAAAATCCAAAAAAATTGAAAAATCTCAAAAATCATAAAAATTTGAAAATTGAAAACCCAAAAACATGTTTATTTCCTTTTATAATCTTGTATATATTGTTTTGTATATATTGTGTTTGTTCTATCCTTGTTCACATTGATTGACTACGCCACATCCAAGACATGAGGATATTGAAGACCGCATGGTATGATCTTTCCAATCTCCTTTTTCCTCTTTATGTTAATGACTATGTGGCTTTATTATGATTGATGCGGTATAACAATGTGAACTTAAGACTTGCATTTAGTTTATATGTCATATTAGATGATAGAATCACTTGCATTAGGATGTTTATATTAGTTGCATCATGGCATGTAGTTGCATGTTATAAATGTTTTGAAAAATGCCTATTTAGGAACTTTGACAAGAGCAACTAAGCCATTATAAATACTTGTTCAACTTAAGACTTTGCCTACTAGAATGGTTGTAAAACACCCTAGATAGTGTCATACTAGTGTCTTTTGACCCATGACCCAAGGCCTAGTCAAGGGTTTGCATGTGAGTCACCTATCCAACCCCGTGATGCGATGTGGACTTGGTTAACTTGTCTAGGTGACCTTGTTTGACCTTGTGGTAAGGCAACCCAAAAATATTTTCTATCAATAAGCTTGAAGTGCTCATTTCAAAGAAATTTTGTCATGTGGAAGTAATGTAATGCCAAGGAAACCTCAAATGTTATGAATTGTTGAAAGTTGAGAAAGTTAAGTTGTTTTGATGGAGGCATACCACTTAGATGTGCTTTGGTGTGGGATCCATTGAATTGGGCCTCCATACGGTTGTGAATTCGGCCGCCCAGAGACAAAGTGACTATCACCCCGAAAAGCTATTGTCTAGAGGTTAACCGGTTGCCTAATAAGCGATTGGCGAAAGCAAAGGACACTAGCCCGGAAGGGACAAACCCCATCTTAAATTTTTGAAATGTGAAAGTGAAATGAGGACAATTTTTGAATACTAGTCATATCCACCCGTTGTGAATAAAGATTTGAGCATTTCATTCCCAAAAAGCCTTTTTGTCAAGCCACTTGGTCGAGCTTGGGATGATCCATGACCTTTACTTTTGTAGAGAATTCGAGACTTGTCATGTCATATGCCACTAGCATCATAGGGATCATCATTCCACCACCATCCGATCGCTCTTGACGAAAGCATTTGGAAATTGAGAAGGAAAGTAGTCTAGTTTAACACCGTTTGGAGGTGATTTAGTGTCATCCTCTTAGCCTTAGTAATTTGTTGAACTAGTATTTGTGAAGGATTACATGCTCTTAAATTTGTTCCTCCTTAGTGCCTCCGCCGCTTGATGAGGGAGTGGCTATTCTTTTTGTAGATGCATCCATTATGTGATTTTATGTGCTTAACGTTTGGATGTGTCGCCATTTTGGTAAGACCCACCTTGCCTTGCAAGAAGGCATCCTACCTCATGGTTGTCTTGTTGTGAGTTGAAGGGGCGGAGTGAGACCCGCTAATTGTCTCATATCGGCTATATTATTAGGATAGGTTAGTATTGGTCCTAGTCCTTGTCACCTCTTTACTCGCGACGAGCAAAGGTTCGGTTTGGGGATATTTGATGTGACCATAATTAGCGCATATTTAGCCCCCGAATTAGCCTTGTTCCCATGCTTTTTAGTGCATATTTGGGTCATTTCTTATCTTTAGTTCTTTGTTTTGCATATTCTTTGAGATTTTGATCCCTTGGTAGGAAAGGAGTAAGAATCTTCCATTTTCATGGCAAAACGAGACTAAATTGATCAAATTCAATGACCAAGCATCAAGGAGAGACAAGATTAGAAGGCCTTTGTACATATTATAGTAGAAGAGAAATGTTGAGAAAGGATCCTTGAGTCCCCAAGGAAATCCCCAAGGAATTTATGAAGAAAAGGGAAGAAAAGAAGAAGATTCGTTGCTGAGTGACAATCCGAGCGGATTGTCACCAATCCGTCCGTCCCGCAGCAGCACAATCCGAGCGGCTTTGCCCTATTCCGCTCGGATTCCACCTCCACAATTGATGTGAATACGGTACGGTGTCCTTAACGAAAATTCTACGAGAAAATTACCGTATCAAGGGACGCGAAAAATAAAACAAAAACAGTCCGAATAAGGCTTGGGGGTCGTGCAAACTGTGAAGAAAGGGATGAAGAACCTCGGGAAAGACCAAGGCCAAGTGCATGGAACTACCTAGTTTTTATACCACCTAGTTTTCTTAATCGCCTAGTTTTCTTCCTAGTCTTTTCTAGTTTTCTTCTAAAGTCTTTCCTAGTTTTTCTACACTAGTCAAAACTAATAACTAGGCACCTAGAACTCATGCAAACATTAAAAGCTGGCCTTGGAGCCCAAGCATCATTCGGCCTATATAAGGCTTGGCTCTCTTCATTTGTAAGCATGATGTTTTGAGTAAAAAGGTTCACCATGTGTGAGAAACTTGTCTCCTTATTTGTGTTGTTACACGAGTAAAAGGCTCAAGAGGTCGAAACGAGTTTTTCGTACCTTGCTTAGACCGAGGACGCGATCCAAAGTTTAAGTCGGATTGTTTGACGCGTATCAAACAATTCACCCATTGACGTAACTATAGGTCTAGTTACGGCAAATATCTCATTGTTTTCGAGGTCTTCATTGATCTTGAAACAAATATCCCCTTTATTCAAAAACACAAAAACAACCTTACAAAAATGTCTTCCGCTTCCGCTAAATTCACATCAAAAGTGGTATCAGAGCTTCGGCTCTTGATCACCCCAAAAAAATCAAGACGGTCCTGAGTAAGTTCAAATCAATTAATAGTTGAATATCCAACGCGATTGGTATTCAAAGGTTAAACTCAACGAGGTTGTTGGGGTTTAATCGATTGGATCTTGAAGGCACGGATTGAACAAAAAAAGAAAAAAAAAAAAAAAAAAAAAAAAAAAAAAAAAAAACACTGTTCACGCCAGTACTGTTCACGGTACTGTTCATCCGCGAAAAAAAAAAAACAAAACAAAACAAAAACAAAACAAAACAAAACAAAATTTCATTGGAAGGCACAAGAGTCGGGACGACGCATTGGAGAAAAAGGGTAAGGCTTGTCAAAGTCAAGACGTTGGTTGAATTTCCAATTGCTATTGGAATTCAAAGGTTAAACTCGAGCGAGGTAGTTCGAGGGTTGATCGGCTTTTGATAATCCATATCTTTGGTCCAAGAATCGGGACGATTCTTTTTAAAGAAGGAGGAATTGATGTGAATACGGTACGGTGTCCTTAACGAAAATTCTACGAGAAAATTACCGTATCAAGGGACGCGAAAAATAAAACAAAAACAGTCCGAATAAGGCTTGGGGGTCGTGCAAACTGTGAAGAAAGGGATGAAGAACCTCGGGAAAGACCAAGGCCAAGTGCATGGAACTACCTAGTTTTTATACCACCTAGTTTTCTTAATCGCCTAGTTTTCTTCCTAGTCTTTTCTAGTTTTCTTCTAAAGTCTTTCCTAGTTTTTCTACACTAGTCAAAACTAATAACTAGGCACCTAGAACTCATGCAAACATTAAAAGCTGGCCTTGGAGCCCAAGCATCATTCGGCCTATATAAGGCTTGGCTCTCTTCATTTGTAAGCATGATGTTTTGAGTAAAAAGGTTCACCATGTGTGAGAAACTTGTCTCCTTATTTGTGTTGTTACACGAGTAAAAGGCTCAAGAGGTCGAAACGAGTTTTTCGTACCTTGCTTAGACCGAGGACGCGATCCAAAGTTTAAGTCGGATTGTTTGACGCGTATCAAACAATTCACCCATTGACGTAACTATAGGTCTAGTTACGGCAAATATCTCATTGTTTTCGAGGTCTTCATTGATCTTGAAACAAATATCCCCTTTATTCAAAAACACAAAAACAACCTTACAAAAATGTCTTCCGCTTCCGCTAAATTCACATCAATTAATATCAAATCCGGGTTGTAGAAATTCAATTTGTTCATATTGAGTTTCTGGAATTCGACTGTTGAGATATTTTCATCTGTCTATTTTCACCACCATATATTCGTCATTAATCCATCGTAATTAACCTAATTAATTTAGTTAGTTTATTAATTTGTTAATTAACCCTTTTAATCTTGTAAATATTCATCCTAATTAGTTTTCATCCATGTTTATTGCTTTCATGACCCATTCACATGTAAATAACCTGTTAATCACTTTCATCCGAGTCGAATATCATAATTGATCGTTAAATTCATCAATTGATATTAACAAATTGCAGTTCCGGCTTCACAGCCAGAATTCACCCTTGGAACAGACGCAGCAACTGCTGCGCCTCTTCCAAAGGGCGCAGTTCCAGGATGAGTTCTGTCTCTGAACTCCCTTTCTGCCTTGACTTAGTTTAATTAGTTTACGTATAATTAACTACTAACCGTATTATCGCCTATTGATTTGTTCGTTAATTTATTCCTTTATTCTTTTTCTCAAATTATCCGTTTTAAAGGTATTTTCGACATAAATCACTAAATCCATTGTAATTAATGTAATTTATTATTGTAATTTTCTTTTATTGTATTTATCGTATTTTTCTTGTATCATTTGTATCTTTTCACATGTAATTGAATATTAAATCCTACTTCGACCTAATTGTTTGCTAATTAATTGTTCACCGACTTAGTCTAATTCTCACATGCTAGGATTAATCTAATGGATGTTGCATTGCATGCATATAATCGACGATATATCAAGTACGAATAACTTCCCTAATCATCAGTAGAGGCCGCTATCGAGGCGGGCGGGATTAGGTGTTCGATCAAAAAAGCTTCCTAATACGTACCATCACCCCTTACTCCAGATCTCTGTGAACATCCGTGTTCATTGGCATCCACGAGAGTCATTCTAGACATAGAATGCTAAGGGTAACGATTGCTTAGTGTTCATGTCACTACTTTGTGTCTTGACATGACACGAGGTATTCGAACGGTTCCAATTTCCCGTAAAAATTGGTGGCGACTCCACAAAATGCAAACGCTTGTTCTTTCCCAAGCGCCCCCGTGGCCCATTGTCCACAATTACTTAAATAATTTTTTTTATTAGTTTTCCATTTCAATTTTTCCTGTTTCATATCAAAATACAATAAAGTGAACTTATAAACATTAATGAGGTGCAAATTTTAAAAGTATAAATCCTTCTATATACTAAGAGAATACAACTTCTCTAAAATTTTCTTTCCAAAGTGCTCAAACTTATATATGGAAACAAATTAGATTTTAATTTATTAAACTAATTTTCCATTTAAAATAATTTATACATAAAAACTGTATCTCCTATTATTAAATTCGTGACGATTTTTTTTTTAAAAAAAAAATTTGATGTAGTTAAAATATTTTCATAAAAAACACAATTAATTATTCAATTCTTTTGATTAATTTTAATATTAGTTATTTTTTGTAAAAGTTCGCGAGATATAAATCTAAAATCTATAACTAATACACTAAAAATTAAAAGACCTAAATTTACCGTGCATTTACGCGGGATCTACACTAGTTTGGGGGTAGTAAGCTATTTTGAAGTGATTCCTTTCAGGTAAGACTCAACAACTAGTACTTTATCTTTAGTAAGGCGATTTTCGATATCCTTAAGAGTATGCACTTTAATACTACTAATCCCATCATACATGATTTAAATTAATGAGACAGTCTATTAGTTCCCCAATTTTCAGACCTTTTTATTACTATTATTATTTTTATTATTAAAAAATTCTTTAGCTTCAAAACAGACCGAATCCCATTACAAAAGCTTAAAATTCCCAGGCATCGAATTCATCATTATCAACATAAACAATTCATGTACCATTTCCCACATACTAAGGTGACAGTCATTTTAAGATTGACTACTCTCATGCACGACTAAAGGGGTTTTGTACTCCGTTAAGTCTATAAATACATATTTTAATCAAATCCACCGATGGCCAATCACCTTCAACTTAACAAAAATTTTCTCATTGAGACTCGTAATAGAATAAATTTGATTGTTCAAAGAAAATTTGCTAACTGAAATAATAGTGAAGGACAAATATTAGCATGATATGGGTATACTTTACTCATAACTTTGCACAAGAATATGCTAGGGGAGTCGCAATATTATCACAGTAATTCATATTATATTTTATGCATTCCCCTTTGGGCAGAATACACAAAACATAATAACTACCTCCAATAGGAATTCACAGTATATCTTATGCAATCCTCTTTGGGCGATACACAAGACATAATAACTACTCCAAGGAAATTTCTCAAAAATAAATCACATTTGGGAAGATAAATTTTCAAGAAATCAAATTATTACACTTGTATTTACTCAACCACTTACTCAAATTAACTTATACAACTTCCCTCTTTGGGTAGAAAATTATACAAACTACTTTAAGAAGCACATAATAACTACCTCCAAGGAAATTTCTCAAAAATAAATCACATTTGGGAAGATAAATTTTCAAGAAATCAAATTATTACACTTGTATTTACTCAACCGCTTACTCAAATTAACTTATACAACTTCCCTCTTTGGGTATAAAATTATACAAACTACTTTAAGAAGCACAAACATACATTCCGGAAACCTTATGATTTATTTTAAATATTGATAGATAGTCCGCTTTGGCCAAGCTACCCACCGCAATTAAAATAAATCACCGAAACAATACCCATATATTTACATACATGCTATTTCCAGTTTTGAACTTTGTCAATATTAAATGAGCTGCATGTGGTTTGTCATTAAGCATTCGTTTTCATGTAAAAATTATTACGGGTCAAATAAGTACAACACTCGTCAAAATCTAATAACAAAGTGCAAAGGCATAGAATATCACGACTTAATTTCATTGCACATGCTATATTTTTCTTTACTAACTACGTATGATACATTGAACTGAAGAGGAAGAAAAGAGGAACTAAATCAGACCGCCAAGCTTAAACACAAATTGAATAAAATTTCATCAATCATGAAATGGACAAGAACACAAAACACGATTAATTATTGATCAAATTTTGTGTTCCATACAAAACAGGGAAACTCCAAAGCATGACAAACCAACCGACAATATTTCATACTAAGTACTCCGTAATTTATAGTCAATAACAATGGGTTTCTATTCAAACTTACAACCATGCACAACCACGATATCAGATACCCAATTAATTTCTAATTATACCGATCAAATGAAAATAATAATAAACCCTAGTACAATCCTGCTCTGATATCACATGTAAGATTAATTATTAGGATCATATTGTATAGGGTACATACCTTTAGCGGAAGCAATAGTCAGATTGTCTGGAGCGTATAATAATAAGTAATAAGATGATTAGTATACTAGGATCTTCTCCTCCCTCTTCTATGTTCCTTATGATGACAATCAATGCGGCATGTCAACCCAATAACCTATTTATATAGGTTAGAGGTATTCTAGACAGGAAGAGAGACCTAGCCATAATTGAACTGTATTTAGGCCCCTCATTAGGCTGCCCACTGTATAATAAACAGGCCCTACACGGCTACACTTATCAGTACCATCACACTATGTACTTAACCGTACTGACTGAGACAGACCTAGGCCCAATGGATCATATAACTGTGGTGGGCTTTACCGGTCATATTCAACCCATTTTCACAAATAAGAAAACCGACTAATGGAAGTCCAAATCCAACAATATGTTACGTTGCATTGCAAAGATAACGGTTACAAGAGAAGGTCAAATCCAGTGAGGGAAAAAAAGCATTATAAATAATTCACCAAATTTGCAACGGATATTACGTCACAAAACGCGTGTATTTTAGTTGTACGACCTCAACCGCGAACATGTCCGCCACCGAATCACTATATCAAAACGACCTTGAAGATGCCCAATAGGGATGGTATTGAGTCGGATTTGATCGGGATTTACAAGATTTAAACCGATCCATTTACGTATTGGATCACCGGTCCATATTCAAAGTTTTTAACATCCGTACTCGTTTCGTTATACTTTTGTCAAATTCATACCCGATCCACCTTATAATCCAAAATCCAATATGAAACATGACTATCGCCTATCGGACTATGTAAAAAATTAATTTTATATGACAAAATTGAAATCTCAAGTTTAATAAATCCTGAATTTTCAAAGATATTTGATTGGATCGAGTTTGGATTTGGTGCGGGTTTTCCAATATAAGTTTTGGATATGGGGTTTTAAATAGTTGATCAGGTATGGATTGTATGGTTTTTTAAAATGTGGGTTCTTGTTGAATTTTTCCTTCGGTTCAACTTGAGGTTCGGTTCGGGCACAATTGTCGTCCATAGTGCCCATAATTTGGATAAGCTAGTGTGACTACTAATCTGCTGTCATGTTGATTTGGGCTTAGGGGAAAATGAGGTGTAGTGGTGTGCTTTTAGCAAGTGGGGATTGGAGTAATTATTAGCAAGTGAACTATTCGGTCCATGGATGTCAATTTATATTAAAAATCTAGCCGAATATTTTCTCTACATTTTGGTGAAAAAAGGGCGCGTTTTTGAACTTAGTGATAAACACAATTGAATGCATTTCATCGTTTTTAAAGCGTCATTACAACAAGCCTAACTTCCAAGATTTATATCTCAAGTTATACTCATGCAAATCCTTTGATTCTTATGTCATTGGAAAGCTTAAGGTCTTAACCAGATCATGAATTTTTTTTTTGAAGGAAAAGATTAATTCATTAATAAATCGCCAAACGGCACTTACAAGAGATAGGTATAATCGAAAACAACAAATCTAATAGAAGCCAAAGGACAAATTCCTCTCTTAAAACTTGGGATCTCAAAACATGATATGACAATTCGGCTCGTCCTTGTATCACTCTCTTCATGTAGCTTTTAAGGGGATCCTTCGTTTGATTCATTGATGGAGAAAATTTACCTTTTATCGGCACCATAGATTGTCGGCGAATAACGCGTATCAATTGTAGAGTCGTATGACAAATCATCAACAAATTGCTCTTATCTATATTTCCAATAAAACAAAACCCTAGAATGATATAAAGGACAGAAAAAACTCCGAAATTGGAGACAAACAAACGAATCTCACCAAAAGGGAGACTTTTATTAATGGATTCATAAATTTTCATACTAATAATTGATAAATAAAAATTTTATGGGGTTACCATCGATTAATGGTCGATGGAAGCCCTGGATCTGATTGTTGGAGGCTAGGGTTTTTAGAGAGAAAAAGGGGTTGAGAGAAAGTAGAGAGAAAACTACCAGATCATGAATTTTGAATCACCACAATATCTATTCTATAGCTTGAGATATGGGCGATGCAAACAACCAATGTGTTTCTGGATAACTTATGACCTATCAGCACTAAATGTTGAATAACTTAAGATTTACTCAATGTTTAAGGTTAATTCTTTTTGGAGATGAAATTTAACTTCATTAGCTTTCAAATAATCTATTATAGGCCTTAATATTCATCCGGAGCTAAGACATACGGATCCTACAAGATGCTTATGAATTCTTGAGATGTTCTACAACCCGGTTTTGGTCCGTCTTCTGTTTTGGGGTCCAATTCAAAATCCGTCTAAGAACCTATGGTATGTAACGACCAAAAACATTTATATGATGAGTTTAGAGCATTTTTGTTTCGAAACTTTTGTCTTGAAAGGGTACCTATGAAGTCTTAACTGAAGAAACAAACCATGTGGTACTCAATGAGCACGGTTTGCAAGAGGAAGTACAAGGGCCGCTTTCAAGTCATTTTCAACCTTTATAAATTGTCCAAGAGAACTCTAAAGGTCTATGGCTCTTATCCTCCTCTAGGCCGGTCCTTGTGAGGCCTCAAAGGAGTCTACTTTTGTCTTAATTAAATAATGATTGTCTCATTAGTTTGCTGTTACTTGTTTTTAGTCTTTTAATTTCAGGTTTTGTAAGGCCTTGGGCTGCTTATTTTCGTCCCTTTAGGAGACTATTTTGAACCCTTGGATGTAATGTTAGATGTATGGCTAGGATTATATTAGGGGTTCTATAAGGAGCTCTTAACTTATGTAAAAATCAGATTGTAATAATGAATATATATATATATGAGAGGTTTTGAAAACCCTTAGGTTCTTTGCTTAGTGCTTGGACAATCCAATCTTTGCTTAGTGCGAGAGAACCTTCATTTGCTTAGTGCCTTGGAGCGGAGTTGAGTCCTTGCTTCGTGATCTTAGACGAACTACTCCTAGGCTTAAATTTGCTTCGTGATGTTGTTTAAGTCATACCTTAATATCTTTCATTTTATGTTACACAAAATTTCAGAAAAAACAAACTCACAAAAACAGCCCTATTAAACCGAGAACAATACAACACAAACAGTCAACATTTTACCTCGTTTTGTCGTTGTTGCCAGTCGGGTTTGTTCTTGGTCATAGGTCTTCCTCCATTTCTCGTGCGCTCATGCTAACACGAGGGCGAGGTCAAGCTAAACAGTTTCCGGGGTTCTATCCCTAACCCGGTTTCAGGTTTATTTTTATCTTATTTTTGTGTCATTTACAACGGTTTTGCGTAAGGATGTGTTGAAGATATTACGGTATATTGTAATATACCGTAATCAGAATAATATAGTTGTTCCGAGTGTAATTCCAGAGCAGTTATTGTTACCACCCGTGCTTGTAGAATGACGTCTTTGACTGAATCCTCCTTTCGGTCTCCTGAAACAATGAACAAACTGAGGGCTCGGCTTTGGACCGAGCGAACTCACTCCGACGCTCAAGTCAGTAAACTTAGAGAGATAAGTTGTTGTTACTTGACGAAGTATATATTGTAGAGAGATAAGGGAGATATTACCAGATGAATAGTGATTCTTAGGTTAAATTGTGGATCCTTTCCTCAATGAGGGTTGGGGAGTATTTATAGACCTTCACCTTTTGTCACGTAGTGGCCAAGTGGCTAGCAGGTGGAAAGACTGATCTACACTCGGCCGAGGGACCCATGGCAGGCCGGCGGGCCCTAATGACCCGCCGCCGAGGGGTCTTAGATATGAGTTCGCGGATGTGTGTCCCGGCTGGCTAGTTGTCCTAGCTGAGGCACAAGACACTGGCCGACAGGCTGCGTCGGTTAGGCTGTCTAAGCCGTTGACTTGCTGTGGATATCTTTGACCTTGCTCAATATGTTGACTTGGTCAGCGGGTGCAGAATATGCCCCATCAATTTGCCCCCAGCGTAGTCTATGCCGTGGTATGGGCTCCGATGTATGTTTAGCGTATATTCTGCGTAAGAAAATTTTCTGCCCCGGCTTCTTCTACCTCGGCTTGGTTCTGCTTAGGCCGTACCATATCCCTCCTCCACATGGTTGTGTAATGGACATCCGATGTGGAAAAGGAAACGACACTGGCTGAGACCAGGGTGGAGAGTGCCGGTTGTTTCTGATTGCCCCCTGGCCGGTGCTATCTGGCTTGGTTGATCATGTGGCCGGCGGAGAATAGATACTTAGGAATTTGTTGAGGAAGATGAACAGGCAGAGAGATATGAAGGGGTGTGTTGAAGACGCTTGGTCACTGTTACATTGATTGACGTTCAACTGTTGCAATGATTGACATTCCGTGGTTGCATGTCTGACACGTGTCTGCTCGCTGATTGGCTGACGTTTCATGGGCTGTGCCCTGATTGGTCCTTCCTCATGGGCTTTCCCCTATAAATATGGCAATTAGTCCCTGAAATTGGGCACCAATTTCATTCTCTCTAAAATTTTCTTCTCTCTAAACTTTCAAGGGCTTCTCTCTCTTCTAATCTTCAGAGTCGTTGCTTCGGCTAGTACTTTTCTTCAAGGTAAACAAACAAATTTTTCTCTTTTTAACTTGTAAGTTTTGTTGTAAACATGTCTTCTGCTGATGCCGGTCCTAGTAACCGTGCGCCGGGGGGTTCCCCGTCGCGTCCTGATGAGGAGGAGATACTAGACGCCGTCCCGATAAGGTCTGGGGGCCCTAGGTCTCCGCCTCCCGAAGTCGATCCAAAAGCTTTGGAGGATTGGGAGGAAGATGATGATGTCGATGATGACTTTGATGATGACGGTGAGGAAAGGATTCCTTCCGGTGATGAGAGGCCGCATATCCTGGATCACGGCGAGGCTTGCATGACTGGTCCTGACCGTGCCTGGGCCAATAAATTCGCCAGTTGTTCCGGTGGAACTCTTTTTGAGGGTCGTTTCTTCTTCGGTGAGGGGTACAAAATTGTTATCCCTGAGGAGGGTCAGGTGGTCTGTTGCCCTCCCCCGGGTCATATCGGCGTATATATCAGGCACCTGGAGTATGGGCTCCGGTTTCCTTTGAATAAATACGTCACGGCCATCATCAAAGCTATGAACGTCGCCGTGGCTCAACTGCATCCGTTGGCCATTAGGACGATAGTTGGCTTCGTGTGGCTCTGTCTTTTTAAGGGGGAGGTGATACGTGCATTTTGTATAGCCTTTTTAGCCTATTTTATGCACGTATTTCTATGCTTTTATCGTGGTTTTATGCTACGAATATGCCCCGATCTGTATACTTTGGAAGTTCTTGTATTAATTGCAGGAATGAGCTCAGAGATGTGGAATCAAGCCTAAAACATGTCCCTACGCATTCATTTAGGAGATGAGTTGAGTCGGAGCTTGGAAAGTACTATTTTGAGATGCGCATTGGAGTAAGGAAGTTAGGCGAGCCAAGAGAGTGCTTCAATTTGCTAGTTCCTGCTTGTAAGAGCCATATCTCGAGTTTTACAACTGATATTCAGGTGATTCCAATTTAAGATGAAATTTTGTCCTCTTAGCTTTCCAACGCCACCGGAATCACCCTGTTTGACCTAGTAACGAAGAAATGGCAGCCGTTTGAAGTTTGGTGCGCGAAGCAGGAATTACGCGCTGAGAAGTGCTCGATCGAGAACCATTTCTATTCGATCGAGAGCCCATTTGCTCGATCGAGAGCTACTTCTTCTCGATCGAGTGATTAAAGGGAAAGAAGTCTTCGATCGAGAGGAATTGTTCTCGATCGAGAGGAATGCTAAGGAATGTCACTCGATCGAGAGCCTTAAGTGCTCGATCGAGCAACAATCTTTGACGGGCTTGGGCTTTTTTAGCTTTATTTTCCGCAATTAGGTTAATAAATCCTATTTTTTTATAAATAGGAGTTAGGACGTCATTTGTAATCATCCGGAGACTCTCACACACTTCTCCTCTCCCTCTTCTCCTTTTCTCTCTAATTACTCTTAATACTCTGATACTTTTACACTGTTGTTTTGCTCTTTCTTTTCCGGATCATTTAATTCAGTAATTCATTCTCTCCCTTTTCTCTTTCTTTTTAATGTTTATTTATCGTTCTTATTTCTATTATTCTTGTTTCCCTTTAATTATGCGTAGCTAATTTCCCTAGTATGTTAGGATTAGGGAAGCCATGGTAGCGATGTTTTAATTGACTTATATAGATTAGTCTTGCGATAGAAATTGTATTAGGAGATTTAATTGTTATCCGGTCGAATGAATGCATGCAGGAGACCATAAATTTAGTTAACCCCGACCTAGATCAAAAGATTGGAAGGGAAGGCTTGCTTAATTACAATAGGGTATTGCAGTGAGGGCGAAAGTTAAGCTGTTTACGCTCTAGGGCGGTTTAAGGACCGAAAGGTGACGACCATAGCTCTTCTTATCAATAGTCTAATCGCCTTAATATTCCCGATAGTATAAGATCTGATAGCTGCCACGGTAGACCGACTCCTAGCATACTTCCTTTCTGTTATTTTTAATTTCCTTTATTCCCTTCTCTTGCCTTTAGTTTCAGTAGTTTAATTAGTTCACAATCAATTCAAAACCCCCATTTCTGTGACACCCTGACAGACCAAATTAGACAGATAGATAGCAACTTAGCCTCCCTGTGGAGACCGAACCTACTTGCTGCTAGCTTCTGTTAGTTGTATTTAGGTTTATTTTTGGTACAAAACGACAGTATCAGGAGGTCCCTACAGTTAACTTATTCCGCCGGCTTCATCATCTTCGGGCATCGACCCCCGGAAAAGTGGGGTGGTACAGCGTGCAGATGGAGCCGGGCTACGTCTCTGTTGATAAGCTTTCTTCCTGCAAGGACTGGAAGGGGCGGTGGGTGTATGTCGAAGTGCCGGATGACTATCCGCTGCCCCGGTCCTTCCAGCACCAAGTCAACTTGCGGTGCGAGAGTAAGAGGGAGCGTGAAAAATGGGTCTCCGAGAGTAAGCTCAAGATGGACGTCAGTAGGGTTCCTCTTGGTGCGGATGAGGAGCGGGCGATGCAGCTGTTTGATGCTGAGAAGGGATGGGTGCCTCCGACTCAGATTATTCTTCAGGATGAGCTGCTTTGCCGCGTCGGCCTCATACCGGCCCTCAACCAGGGTGAGTAGGGTCGGTGTGAGGCCCATCTTTGCCTGTTATGCTCCTATTTTTAGAGCTTTGTTTTACTTCTTTTATGTAACTCTTGTCTGGTTTCTTGCAGACCGGTTTGGCCAGGATCTGTCTGAGAGGACCTTGAAGAGGTTAGGTCTTGATAAGGACGGGAACGTCGTTGAGCGGCATCCTCAGGTTGACGCGCGTGATCGTAGACTGGCTCCCAACGAACTTATGGACAAGCAGCTGAAGGCACTGGATCCGGCGATGGCTCAAGCACGGGTTCCCGGAGGCGTGCCGAAGAGAAAACCAAAGGCAGCGTCCAGGTCGGCGACGGCGTCAATCCCAACTCCCTCCTCAACCCCAGCGTTCCAGGAGGAGCATGTGGAGGTCGTCGATATTACCGCGGAGGTGGTGACTGTTGCGAAGGGCCCTCCTCCTCCCAAGAAGAGAAAATAGCCACTGCCGGCTTCTACCGTTGCCGGGGAAAAGAACGATTCACCCGGTCCTCCATCTAAGAAGGTCAAGACTGGTACGGACCTAACCTGTGGTTCAGACTTAGCTGGTTCATTATGCATTCCCGATGACAGACTCTCTGATGTGTCAATGAATGTTGACATGGATGCGCTGTGTGAATTTTTTGTAGATCCGCCGTCGGCAGCCGCCGTTCTCACTGAGCGGCAATTAGAGAAGCAGCTTGAGAAGGCGGGTGATGGAAACGTCACCGTTGACTCCGTGCTCCAGAAGGTTCCCCCCTCCGAGCTTGTGGCAGAGGGTACAAGAATATACAAGAGGCTGGCGAAGTGGACTCAACTGGCCGGCTCCCACATTATGGAGCAAGAAAAGGCCATGGCCCAGGCTGGGCCACTGATCGAACGGCTTAAGCTTGATTTCTCCGCTGCAAAGGGGGAAGCCGGGAAGGCTAAGCTGGACCTCCTTGCTGCACGAAAGCGTGTGGAGGAAGCTGAGAAGCAGCTATTGGCCGAGAGGGCCAAAGTTGAGGCTGCTGATGCCAATGCTGCCAAGTTGCTGGAGGAGCGGGACAGGTATAAGGGCGGTTACGACGCCGTTGTTGCCAAGAGGGAGGAATGGAAGGAACTGTATTTGTCTCAGTCGGAGGCACATAGGGACACAAGGGGTATCCTTGCTCAAAAGGAGAAAGATATTGAGATGCTTCAGACTGAGATCATCCCTACCATGTGCGCCCAATTCCGGGACCAGGCCGAGGAAGCGACTAGGGAGGTGATCAAGAAGCTCATTCCTGAAGGCTCCTTCCCGTGGCAACAATTTGAGCAGCTTCTGGATGAGATGGCTGATGCTGCGGAAAAAGCGGCTGCGGAAAAGGCAGAGGCGGCGAAGGCGGCTCAGATAGCTGAGGCCAAGGCGGCCTACGATGCAAAGGTGAAGGAGGCCAATGAGGAGGCTGAGAGGCTAAAGGCACGTGAAAATGACGAGCTTTCCTCTGGGCCGGCCACCGAAGATGATGCTGCTGCTGCCGATGGGGGGCAACAACAAGCGTAGGGAGACGGGCGGTCGTCACCGGACTCACCTGGCATCTCGGATAGCTTTAGCTGTTCGGCGGCCAATTATTAAGCCTTGCCTCCCTGCCATCTTTTGGCGCTTTATTGACATGTCTGATCCTTTTGCTTTTCCTTGTGTTTTTTGTAAAAAAAACTTTGGTAGGTTGTGTTCGGCTTATCCCTATGGGGACGGCCGTCGTCTGTATTCTTCTTATTTGTAGCCTGTTATCACTTTTAATAAGTTTGCTCATTTTGCCTCTGGCTTGGCCGAGGTCTTCTCTTGTCTTCTTGCGTTATTAATTGAGTGCTTTTTTTTTCCTATTTTTACCTTCGGCTTGGCCGAGGCAGCTAGAATGCGCATCTCAACTGCGTTTAACGTCTTTTTCTTGAACATGTTAGCATGTTGGTCGCTTCCTCTTTCACTCTCGGTCTAGCCGTGGCGTCGGAATTGCGCTTCCCAACCGCCGTTGTGAACATGTTGGCGTATCGACCGTTGTGTCCTCTGCCAGGCCTTCGGTTGGGCCGAGGCGACTAGAGGTTACGGCGCGACAGCGTCTGTTAGCGTATCGACCGTTGTGTCCCCTGCCAGGCCTTCGGCGGGCCTAGGCGACTAGGGGTTACGGCGCGATAGCGTCTGTTAGCGTATCGACCGTTGTGTCCCCTGCCAGGCCTTCGGCGGGCCGAGGCGACTAGGGGTTATGGCGCGACAGCGTTCGTTAGCGTATCGATCGTTGTGTCCCCTGCCAGGCCTTCGGTGGGCCGAGGCGACTAGGGGTTACGACGCGACAGCGTATGTTGGCGTACCGACCGTTGTGTCCTCTGCCAGGCCTTCGGTTGGCCGAGGCGACTAGAGGTTACGGCGCATCCACTTTCTTGGGGTGACCACCCGGCTTGGGCCGCGGCGTCTACCTCGATATGACTACGGAGGGGATAAACACTTTGATGGAAAAACTTGATGTTTCTTCATTAGATATAAACGCGTTGGGGTGCCGACAATAGTTTTGTACACCTCCGCCGCTATACAAAGTATTTTCTGAGGTTGTCAGTGTTCCAATGGCTCATCAAAGGCACACCCTCCATGTCTGTCAGCCGGTATGTACCCGGCCTCATTTCTTCAACCACTTTGTAGGGACCCTCCCAGTTGGCCGTCAATTTACCATGAATGTTTCCTTTGTTGGTGGCGGCTGACTTTCTCAAGACTAGATCTCCTACTTTTAAGTCCCTTTTGTGGACTCTTCGGTTGTAGGCTCTTCTCATGCGGTTTTGGTATACTGCCAAGTTGAGGCGTGCTGTATCTCGGCTTTCTTCGACCAGGTCTAGGGAGGTCCTTAAACCTTCCTCATTTTCAACCGGGTTAAAGGTGGCCGTTCTGAATGTCGGCACCGTTGCTTCAATTGGCAGGACTGCTTCGGATCCGTAGACTAAGTGGAACGGACTGTATCCCGTTGCTTCTTTCTCCGTGGTCCGGAGAGACCACAGGACGCCGGGTAGTTCATCGGCCCATCTTCCCTTTAGGTCTTCAATTGTCTTCTTCAAACCGTTGAGGATTGTTTTATTGGCTGCCTCAGCCTGTCCGTTGCTCTGTGGGTGGCAGACGGAGGAGTATGCAAATTTGATACCAAGTTCTTCCAACCAGTTCATTATTGTGTCACTCCAAAACTCTCGGCCGTGGTCAAATACCATGACTTGGGGTAACCCAAAACGAGTTATGACATTTTCCCAGATTATCTTTCTGACGGCCGCCGTGGTCTTCGCAGGTACTGCTACAGCTTCAACCCATTTGGTGAAGTAATCGACGGCGACGATCAAAAACTTTCTTCCTCCGGAGGCCGTTGGGAATGGCCCTAGCAGATCCATCCCCCACTGTGCAAAAGGAAGGGGATTGAGTACCGGTTGCAGGTCCCGGGAAGGAGCATGTATCACTGGAGCATGCATCTGACAGTTTGTGCACTTCTTGGTCTTTGTTCTGGAATCTTCAAGCATGGTGGGCCAGAAGTAGCCGGCTCGGAGAGCTTTGTGGGCTAATGTTCTTGCCCCCATGTGGTGACCACAGATGCCCTCGTGAATCTCTGTCAGTATTAGCTCCGCGTCGGCTGGGCCGACACATTTCAAGAGTGGCCTTACCACGGACCTCCTGTATAATTCTCCTTCAAACACCAGGTACCTTGCTGCGATCCTCTTTATCTTCTGCGAGAGACTGCGGTCCTCCGGTAATTCATTTGTCAATTTGTACTTCATTATCGGAGTCATCCACGTCGTCTCGGCCTCTATGTCGCCCACCATGCCGATGGTCTCAGTGATGCTTTTGGCATTCCTGACGTCCACCAACACGGTTCGGCTGACATTCTTGATGGTTGAACTGGCAAGCTTTGAGAGAGCGTCGGCTCTGTTGTTCTCCGACCTGGGAATGCATTGTATCTGAAAAGATTTTAACTTTGAAGTGTCAGCTTTTACCCTTTCCAGGTATCTTACCATCCCGTCGTCTCGAGTCTCGTACTCTCCCCTTATTTGATTAGCCACTAAAAGTGAATCCGTTTTCAAAATGATGTGTCCCGCTCCGGCAGCCCTAGCTAGCTCGACTCGGTTATCACCGCCTCGTACTCGGATTCGTTGTTGGAGGCCGAGAAGGTGAATTTCAAGGCATACTCGAACTCGTCCCCGTTTGGGCTGATGATAAGGATGCCGGCTCCTAAGCTGTTCGCCGTGGAGGACCCGTCGGTGTACACTTCCCATACCCCGGGGTTTTGCTCTTCTTGATATGTGCACTCGGCCAGGAAATCTGCAAGTGCTTGTCCCTTTATCGAAGGCCTCGGCTTGTATTGAATGCTGAAGCCGGATAGCTCTACTGCCCATTTGATGAGCCTGCCGGATTGTTCAAATTTTTCCAATGCTTTCTTCAATGGTTGGTCGGTTAAGACCGTCACGGGATGTGCGTCGAAGTAAGGTTTCAGTTTCCTTGCGGCAACGACGACAAAGAAAGGCTTTTTTTTCAATCGGCGGATAATTTCTTTCGGCGGGCAACAGATGTGTATGGTGACAAAGTAGATTGGGTCTTCTTTGCTTGTCCTCTTCTCGACGATCACGACGACCGTGGCCGAGGTAATCGCTATGTCTGAGATATAGCGTCTCCCCAAAGATCGGCCGGACGGGGTTGGGAGAGTCGAAGATGAGCTTTCGATTGCTTGAAAGCCGTGCTCGCTCCTCCCCCCAGCTGAAGTCTTTATTCCCCTTCAACACCTTGAAGAATGGGGTGCTCTTGTCGGCTGACCGAGAGATGAAACGGGCTAGAGCCGCCATCCTCCCGGTCAACATCATAACCTCTTTTCGATTTCTTGGCTCTGGCAGGTCTAGGATTGCTCGGACTTTGTCTGGATTGGCATCAATTCCCCTGGCGCTGACAAGTACGCCGAGGAAATTACCTGCCCGGACACCGAAGTTGCATTTCATTGGGTTGAGCTTCATCTTGTATTTCCTTAGTGAACAAAATGTCTCGTGTAAATCGGCTAAGTGCTCGCTGTCAGACTTGCTTTTTACAATAGCATCGTCGACGTAAGCCTCGATGTTTCGCCCTTTTTTATTTTGGAACACTTTGTCCACCAGCCTTGTGTAAGTTGCGCCGGCGTTCTTCAAACCGAACGGCATCATTTTATACATGTATGTGCCGTTAGCGGTGATGAATGCGCATTTGGGCATGTCTTCCTCGGCCATGAATACCTGATGATACCCTGAGAAGGCGTCCAGCAGGCTCAGCATAGTGTAGCCTGCCGTGGCGTCGATTAAACTATCTATCCGAGGCAAAGGATAACAATCTTTGGGGCATGCTTTATTAAGATTGGTAAAATCTACACACATCCTCCATGCCCCCGATGACTTCCTCACCATTACAACATTGGCTAACCACTCAGGATAAGTACAAGGCATGATAAAGCCCGCCGCTAGTAATTTATCTACCTCGGCTTTGATGGCCTCGTCCTTCTCGGCTGAGGAGTTCCTCATCCTTTGCTTGACAGGGCGAGCGGTGGGGAGTACGTTCAGCTTGTGAACAATTACCTCCCGGCTCACGCCTGGCATCTCGGCCGCTGAGTAGGCGAAGACGTCTTTGTTCTTCCTCAGCAGGTCTAGGAGAGTGGCCCTGAATTTTGGTTCCAGGTTGACACCGATAGTTACGGTGCGCCCTGGGTCAATTTCCACCTCTTCAGTCTCGGCTCCCTCGACCATGCCGACAGAGGTATCCATGCGTTCGGCCTCCTGTTGCGAGGATGGGCTCTTCCCCCTCTCCGATTTCTTCGCCACTTTGAAGGATTGCATGTTGCACCCTCTGGCAGATACTTGGACATTGACCACCTCGTCCTTCTCGTTCTTCGAGACGAGCTTATGCGCTTCCCCCCCGGTCTGAGACATACATCAATGTCAGGGCCCGGATGGACATCACAGCGTCGGCCTCACTTAAAGTGACCCGGCCTATGAGAACGTTGTAGGCAGATGAGCCGTCAATGACCACGAACTCGGACATAACATTCTTGGCCGCACTTCACTCGCCGAACCTCACCGGCAGCCTGATTGACCCAAGGGGTACCAGGCCGGCCCCAGAAAAACTGTACAACGGGTTGGTGCAGGGGCTCAAGTCATCAACCTTCAGATCGAGGTTGAGAAAGCATTCTCTGTACATAATGTTGGTGTAGGCGCCTGTGTCAATCAGGCACCTCTTCACCAGATGGTTGGCTATGTCCAAGTGGACTACAAGTGGGTCGCTGTGAGGGGCGATGACTCCCTCGTAGTCCTTCTTCCCAATAGTTATATCGGGGATGTTGGAAGCGGGGGTTGCTGTGTTGGGCACAAAGTTGATGGCCTGATATAGTTCATTCAGGTGCCGTTTGTGCCCATGAGCGGACCCGCCGTTCTCGTTGCCCCCGATGACAACATGGATTACTCCTATCCGTTCAAAGACAGATTTCTTATTTGACCCGCCGGCATATGTTTATTGGCCTCTGGCAACGTATTTGCCGAGGCTCCCCTTCCGGATCAACTCTTCAATGGCATTTCTCAAACGCCGGCAGTCGTTAGTTAAGTGGCCGGTGTGGCCGTGGTACTCACAGTACTGGCTCGTGTCACCGTCACTCCTCGGCCTGGGGGGCCTCTCCCACTTCTGACCCTCGTTCTTGCTCAGGGCGAAGACCTCGGCGGCAGATACGACCAGGGGGGTGTGATCATTGTACCGCTTTTTGTAGTACGGTCCCGAACTCCCCCCGGCGCCCGCCGAGTTCTGTTTTCTGGCAGATCTGTCAGACCGTGACCTATTATTGTCACGGCGTCCTTCATCCGGGTTGTCTTCCCGGTGGCTCTTCTTTTCTGAGTGCCCAGCCTCGCTGGGGCCTACCCAGGTTTTGTGATAGTCCTCCACCTTTATGGCCTGGTCGGCCATTTTCCTGGCGGAGTCTAGGTTCTGACCGCCGCACTTGATGAGCTCATTTTTTAAGTCTCCCCTTGGGAGGCCTTTCAACAGCGCGAAGGCCGCCAGTTCGGGGTTCAGCTCTCGGATCTGCTGAACCTTGGCGTCAAACCTCTTCACATAGCTTCGTAGAGACTCGCCCCCCTCCTGTTTGATAGTCAGGAGATCCGATGTCTCCACGGCCCTCCTCTTATTACAAGAGTACTGGGCTAAGAAGGCGTCCCTTAGGTCGGCGTAACAGTATACCGAGCCGTCGGGCAGCCCTTTGTACCAACTCTGAGCCATCCCATGCAAGGTCGTTGGGAAGACTCGGCACCAGACTTCATCGGGTTGTTCCCACACCGACATGTACGACTCAAAGGCCTCGGTATGGTCGGTGGGGTCGCTATCCCCTTTGTATGTGAACGCCGACAACTTTAGCTTGGTTGGCACGGTGGTTTCAAGGACGTAGGCGCTGAGGGGCTGTCTGACCACGTGTCGAACGACACGCGGCGATCGGCTCCTCGCATTCCTAGTACGGCTCCTCTCCTCGTAGCGGGAAGGGCTTCTCCTCCGACAATGGTAAGTCGGGCTTCTTCTCCGACTCTGACGAGTCGGACTTCTTTCACTCCTCTGGGGCATGCCTCGTTGATGCCGCGGCGACGCCGTCCTCCCGCGAGTGCGGGATGGACTAAGGTCTACCACTAGCATTCTGGGCTCCCCCGGCGTCTTGACAGGGTCAGCTTCCTCCAGTGCTCCGTTCAAGTTTCTCGGAGTCACATTCTGGGCCCTGGTCTCCTGGACGGGTGTCGCCGCTCTTGTCGGTGTGACAGTGTGAGCCGGCGTGCTACCAATTAGGTCCAGGAGTAGCTTCAGCTTGGCTGCATTAACCACATGTCCCATGATGGTGACCTGGTCGGCGGGCAGCGGCGTATCTGGTATTATTGGCATCCCATACTCCGGTTGGATTACCCGGCCGGTGGAGGGCTGCGCAACTCCAGAATTGCGGACGGTATTATCTTGGCAGAATTCGGTTTCGTCAGTCACGAATACCTCTTGTTGTTTCGACATCTTCTTAGCTTTTTGGGTGGGTTTTTTTTTTTGAGTTTTTTTTTTTGTTTGGGAATGAATGTGACTAGCTTCTAGTATCTATCCCCACAGACGGCGCCAATTGTTCCGAGTGTAATTCCAGAGCAGTTATTGTTACCACCCGTGCTTGTAGAATGACGTCTTTGACTGACCTTTCGGTCTCCTGAAACAATGAACAAACTGAGGGCTCGGCTTTGGACCGAGCGAACTCACTCCGACGCTCAAGTCAGTAAACTTAGAGAGATAAGTTGTTGTTACTTGGCGAAGTATATATTGTAGAGGGATAAGGAAGATATTACCAGATGAATAGTGATTCTTAGGTTAAATTGTGGATCCTTTCCTCAATGAGGGTTGGGGAGTATTTATAGACCTTCACCTTTTGTCACGTAGTGGCCAAGTGGCCAAGTAGCTAGCAGGTGGAAAGACTGATCTACCCTCGGCCGAGGGACCCATGGCAGGCCGGCGGGCCCTGTTGACCCGCCGCCGAGGGGTCTTGGATATGAGTTCGCGGATGTGTGCCCCGGCTGGCTAGTTGTCCTAGCCGAGGCACAAGACACTGGCCGACAGGCTGCGTCGGTTAGGCTGTCTAAGCCGTTGACTTGCTGTGGATATCTTTGACCTTGCTCAATATGTTGACTTGGTCAGCGGGTGCAGAATATGCCCCATCAATAGTATTATAGAATAAAGTATATTATGCTACTAATATTAGAAGATACGATTATTATCTTCGGATCTTTAGACTAGTATAAATGCTATATCATTGTAACTGTTTCAAACACGAACGAACGAACTAATATCAATAACACATTTTCTCTTATGAATTATCACGCTCTTGAGGCCTAAATACACGACGTTCTGCCGCTTGCCGGTGGGCCAATGATATACGACGCCCACCGGCGGGATTACATTACCGATTATTCAATTTACTAGCAATATTATTTTCATCTAAAAAAAAATCGATTCTTTTTACAACGATTTCAATTCCATTGATGAATAAGAAACTCATAATCATGGGACGTGATTCTGTCATCCATGTACGTTTGCTTATTCATGAGGTGTCCATGGAATGGATTTTCTTTAGATGCACATTCCTTAATGACGTGGGTTTGTGTGCAAGATTTTGAGTAATTTCAACCGATGATTTTCCCGTTCGACGAATTTATCAGGTTCGAAAAATTGCAACGTTCCTGATCTCGAAACTTCAACGAGTTCGAAAAAATCGACGTTCTCGTTTTGTTCGAATTTCGACGGGTCCGAAAAACTACGACGTTCCCGTACACCAATGATCGAAGATTGAAGATTCAAGGTAGAAGAAAAGGATTTTTTCTTCTTTCCTTGTTTGGCCCCATGGAAATTTTTACAAATTACCACGGGTTTGAGGGGGGATGTTGAAGATATTACGGTATATTGTAATATACCGTAATCAGAATAATATAGTATTATAGAATAAAGTATATTATGCTACTAATATTAGAAGATACGATTATTATCTTCGGATCTTTAGACTAGTATAAATGCTATATCATTGTAACTATTTCAAACACGAACGAACTAATATCAATAACACATTTTCTCTTATGAATTATCTCTTTTCGAATTCTAATAGGATGAAATCGTGGCTGTTTTCATTGTTGTTTTGCAGCCACTTTTGGCTCCTTTTGGACCACCTATGGAGGGCCTATCCGTTTTAGTGTAGCAAGGGAGATGGTAGTTGTGATTTATTGACGCGTGTTAACGACAGTGATGCTAGACCATATTTTTTTTTTATGAAATTAAAGTTCTTGTGAGGTTGTAGGAGACTAGGAGGTGACGATGATGGGGACGGTGAAGTTAGTTTGTGAGGTTGAAGGAGGTGGTGACGATGGTGATTGTGAAGGTGAAGGTAAATGTGAGTTTGACTTTGTTTGGAGAAGATAAACGAAGTAAAGTGACGTAGTAATTAAAAGGTGTTGCGGTTGAGAGTACTTATTAGTAATAAACCTCATGTGTACTATTGATGATTCTTGAAAAGTAAGGTTAGCACGTTGAATTTCAAAAAACAAAAGACTACCATGTAATAAAAGCCAAACATAACTAGTGAATTTGCGTACAAAATACACAAATCAGTGGTATGATGGCTGTCCTGTGTGACCACGAATGAAATGTTGGGCAAGTTGTAGTTCAGCAAACTCGACAATAATGGGAGGTAGATATCATTGAGGCTAAAGTTATTGTGTTGGGGGTTAAAGATAGCATAGGAGATGGGTATATCATCCATTTTATCATCCTTGAATCTGATTCCCCAAAATTCGTCAATCTTCCCAAGTCGAAAACATTCCCGATGAGCTAACTGGGTAATGTACTCCGAGAAATTTTAAAGATGAAAGCCCTTTTCGACACCATAATAATCTCATGTATTAAGCATTTATGCAATAAACCCGACCATTATTTGGCCCACCATATACCTTTAGATTTCTAGATTTGAATTTTTCATATGAGTGAATAGTTTCCCCTCATAAAAAAGTACTGGAAAATAGAAATTAAATAACTCTCACCCCTCATTATGTGAGAAGTCTCTCAATAACGAGAGATTGTCTCTCTTATGAGCACCCACAATGGGGCTTTCGTTAATTCTCACGAGAATCTGGTGAGCAGAAAAAGAACAACAAATTTGTATAAACTATTATAAAGAAGACAGAGAAAGGGTGATATTTTTCGGGGGACAGCAAATTGGTGAAGTGAGAAAAGGAGAGTACATTTTTTTTTTTTTTTTTTTTTTATTTTTTTTTTTATTAGGTAAGAAAACTAGGTTGATCCTCTAGGGTAGGACCAACCTATCTCATCCTTTCGAATGAGGGAGGTAAGTTGAAGCCACCGGCTATCAAACCACCTCGAAAGAGTTGGACATGAATGTCCAATCAAGCCATGAAGTCGAGAACCTTGTTGGCTTCACGAAAGCAATGTTTAATTATCACTTCATCGAAAAAATGAAGGTCTAATTTCACATCCTTGATAATACTAGAAATTTCCCACGGAATTTGCCAAGTACCTCGAATCGAGTTAATAACACATAAGTTATCACCCTCCACAATTAACTTTGAGATTCCTAAGTATTTAGCTGCTAAAATACCTTCTTTTAAAGCAAGTGCTTCCGCAACAAGGATACTATTGGATCCGCACTTTTTTGCTCCCAACAAAACGACTTTACCATTGTGATCTCTTAAAGAATATCCTAAAGCAGCTTTATTACCTTCTATTCTCGATCCGTCAAAATTTAGCTTTAGGAAACCGTTTGTAGGTTTTCCCACCAAATCTCTTCCTTACTAGAATTGTTTCTAGCTGACTCTTCTACCTCGGGATTGTTGAGATCCTTAAATCTAGTCACATTCCATGTCTTAGTGCTATTATTACATAAAGTAATAAGTTTGCTGATACTTAAATTAACATTATTAAAGATAATATCATTTCTATGGAACCATGCATTCCACCAAATAAAGATAATCTTTATAAAGTCATCTTTTGAAATTAAATCCTTGAGATAATTAAGTTTCGTTAGAAAACTTTGACTTATAATAGTATCATAATTTGACAAAAATTCGTTGAAACTAATAATGTTCAGGTCTTGGATGACAGACCTAATCAAGGGACATTCGTAAAAGAAATGATCTTTGTTTTCAATAAGGTTGTTGCACAGAACACAATGAGGTGGGACATCAATATGACTCTTGTGAAGTCTACTTTTCGTTGGAAGGCCGTCAACACAGGCTTTCCAAAGAAAAAATTTCAATTTAGGAGGAATATTCAATTTCCAAATCCACTGAAATTCACATTTGTCAAGAGCTTGATCGAACAAACCTTGCGCTAACCAAGTTGCTGTTTTGGTAGAGAAATTTCCATCTACGGACAACCCCCAAATGAGGGTATCTGGAATATCATTATGTGGCACTGGAATGTTAGTAATCGATTAACAATATCGTTATTCACTAAACTGGACAATTTACAAACATCCCATTGCTTGTCTGAGGTTATGAAATCTTTAACCAAAAGATTAAGATCACGGTTACTATCATCATCAACCATACTGCTTGTAAGTGGGTGTGAAAAAACCCAATTATCAGACCAAAACTTAATGTTGCTACCATTACCTACCTGCCGTCTCAGTCCTTTTCTAAATAGAGTCCGAAGACTCATTAGTTTACGCCATTGCCAAGAAGAGGCTGAATTAGGCTTATGATCAAATAGTGAACAATTTCTCAAGTATTTTTTAGATACCACTTTGACCCATATACTTTCCTTATCCATAAGAATTTTCCATAAAAGTTTCATTTGGTTAGAAAAGGAGAGTACATGGAGCTCTTCATTTGCGTTGGTTTTTTTTGTGGTTAGGGCCTTTATCCCATTATTTTATACTATAATATTAATATTATATATGAGAGATAAGAAAAGTTGAGTATTTGTTGATGTGGGTGTAGTTTTGTAAGTTTTTTTTGATAAATTTTGATGATGAGTGAAAAGTTGAGATGAATGAGAAAAAACGTAAAAAAAATTGTAGAGTTTTTTGTCAAACACAACCTTTAAAAAACTTTTTTTTCCAAACACCGCCTTTAAAAAAAAGTTTGTGAAACACAACCTTTATAATTTATTTTTTGTCAAACACGACCTTTTGGTCGGGGGGGGGGGTTTTGTAAGACTTTTATTAGGGTTATGATGCTTTGTTTGGTCTGAAATTTGGTATATAGGTATAGAGGAGTGCAAGGTAGGTCGTAGTTGTGGTGGTTGTGGTGGTTGTTGCTTGCAAGTGGTGGTTCGAGAGGAGTAAATTGACTCACGAATAAGTCATACTTTAATTTTTTTTTTATTTGTATTTACCTCCACTTTGCTCCTCCATCCCTACTTTACACACCGATAGACCCCATATAAAGCCACCTATTGCCACCATATTGATAACCCCTGGAAAGCTTACACTCCCACCTTTCCAGCGAGCCTAAAAACACCTCAAACTGGCCTCATTTGCTATTTCAAACATCGATTGAAAATCACCCCATTACAAGTGATTAAACTTTGGCCAAAAGGTTGTGTTTGACAAAAAAAAATTATTAAAAATTGTGTTTGACAAACTTTTTTTTTAAAGGTGGTGTTTGGGAAAAAAAAAATTTAAAACTTGTGTTTGACAAAAAACCCAAAATTGTAAGATGAACATCGATGAGATTTCACAATTGCGCTCTAAGTTTTTGAGAAAAAGTTATCAACTGGATTCATTTTTTTTTAATTCATAAGCCAAAAACACGAGAAAAAGAAGATTTTCCCTGTTTAGAGCGGAATGAATGTATATTCAAAATGTGCACCAGAAAGGTTATCTGGTTCTGCCATAAGAGTACAGGCATTAAAGAAGCCAAGTTTGAAATCAAATCGACGATTGGGCGACGACGAAACAAGGGAATGATAGGCCCCTTCTATTCATCATTTGGCTTTGACCAATTCAAGGTGAAAATGCGACTCCCATACAATTCTTGCGAGAGCTGGAGAAGCGTCTACGGTTGTAGTGTCATGTCATACTCCCTTCATTCAACTCCACTTTGCATGTTTCTCTTTTGCACACTATTCACAAATGGACATTCAACTTCAATTTTCTCTCGATATATAAGTTAAGATATATTCATGTGTGATCTTATTTGATTCGTCTTTAAGAGTACAATAAAAATATTTACCGCGTAAAAATCGCGGACAAACGTGATAAAACAAACAGGTAAAGTGGAGTTGAATAAAGGGAATAATATCTACATAGTATTGGCTGTTACAATTTTTTTTTTCTTTTTTTTTTCTGATGTGGGGACCGCCATGATCTCTACATAATTAACTACATTCTTCTTTACCATCTTAATTTTATTTACTTAAGATTACATTTACACAAAATCATACATTATACAATTACACATTAATACATTATAATTACGAAAAATTAATAAAATTTTCAAATAATCGTCCTCCTACTTCTAACCTGAACAAATAAAATGTGAACAATGCATATTGATTAATCATCCGGAATGAGTAGTTAAATTCATTGTGTAAATAAAAAAAAATCAGTATAACTATTATATTCAACCATCACAAATACAGAGTATATTATTTCTTAACATTTAACAACAAAATATATTGATATGTCATTTTTTAAAATTTTCGTACATAAACAATATAGTAGAGGTAGATAAAAAAATCGTAGAAAATAGATTACTCCGTAAGAGATTATTTTTTTTAAAATCGAAAATATATAAACTTTAAAACAAATGAAAGCAAATATAAAAAGAACTAAATATAACATAACCAGTATAATACAAGTAGATTTGAAAAAGTTCCCGTTCCAAATCGAAAAAAAATATAAACTTTAAAATAAATGCAAATAAATATAAAAAGAAGGAAATATAAGTTTCGTATCATACTTATAAGAAGTTCTTCCGATTATTCACTTTAATTAGCTTTAATGTTAAAAGTCAAATCCTTTAAATTTGAAGGAGATGAACATATGGAAAAATACTTAAAAAACAGAAATAATTAAAGACAGCAATATTTAAATAAATTTTAAAAGGTCTGAAAGACATCATAATTATTCATAATAATTGAAAAATAGTGAAAAAATACAAAAAAAGGAAAAACAGTGAATTACTGTAAAAAAAAAATATTCTCACTGCATGGAAGAAAAATAAATCAATTTTAAAGAAATCAATAGTCGGAAATACATAAAGATCGATCTTTTTGTATCATACATATAATTTCGATAATTGACTACAAATGTCGTTATATGAGGTGTGAAGTAAATTTTGAGGGCAGATTTGATGTGAGAGATTTTTCAATCGGAACTTGAAGGGAATAGAAAGAGGTCTCCAAGTGAGAATGAGGGTATAAGATGAAATTGAAAGTGGACGGATTTTCATTTTTATTTAATATTTGAGGGGACTTGGAGAGATGATGGAGGTGACGGTGGTAGTGAGCCAGAGAGATATTAGACTCTCATGCTTTGAAAAAACACATTTTGAAAAAAAAAACAGTACTCACATATACAACTTACGTGCAATGTCCCCGAGCCCCAACCATTGTCGTAGATGAAAACTGTTTTTCCTTTAATTATACGTACGTTATATGTTGGTTAGTTACGTTAATGATAAAAAACCGTATTATGTCATCAGAATGAAGACCGCTACTGAAATTATGAAATTATATTACGTCAAATCTTGAATTATGAACTTATTTATAATGTTACGGCATTGCACATTTAATAACACTCATTTATATGATCATGTATCAATAATAACATATGTTATTACGACCCGTGCATTTTTTGCACGGGTTTAAAACTAGTTTATAATTTATAATTGGTAATCATTCTCTAAAATTAAACTATTCCAACTAATAAAGTTATTTCGAACCGGATACCGGGTTTTTGGATTTTTTGACAACGTAACAGCTGACGACACCTTCGGAGGGTGTACGCTACTTTAAAATCATCCCTACCAATCACAAATTCCAAACCCCTCATAAACACCCAACCCTACACACAATCTCGATTTCAAAAAAAATGGT
Source organism: Silene latifolia (assembly GCF_048544455.1). Classification (NCBI taxonomy): domain Eukaryota; kingdom Viridiplantae; phylum Streptophyta; class Magnoliopsida; order Caryophyllales; family Caryophyllaceae; genus Silene; species Silene latifolia. Next base: position 15,008,649 of record NC_133527.1, on the reverse strand, counting down.
GTCCGAATTATCAAAGGTCAGCTCTGCAATTTAATCGACTAATTGATTTTCATTACTTCTTTTTGTCTCAATCATTTATTTACGTTTGATTAAGACATCCCTACAAAGAATAATAAATAAATGATTGAGACGGAAATATTAATTATAATCTTTTCCCATTTTATTGCTATTTTGATAATAATTTCCTATTTATGCTTCTGGGTTTTTGCTGTGTGTTTGATATTGAGTATTCTGTATTCATGTTCCCTTCAGATGCCTTGGTTGATTTGCTTTGTTTTTTTTTTTTTTTTTTTTTGGTTAAGATGTTGATTTGATTTGCTTTGTTGTGTTGATTAAGACATGGTTTTGGTTGATCTATTAAGAATTGAGTGTGGGATACGGCTATTTGTTCAAATTTTTCAATTTTTGGGTCGAAAATGAGGCGTCAAAAGTGTCGTGTAGGTGTTGGACACGCGACACGGTAGCTAAGTGAAGTATCGGAGTAATAACATAGATTGTGACACAGTTTATTAGGGTGATCAGGAAAACTAGTCTGTGGAGAGGCTATAACAAAGTTGACGGGTGTGAGGGGTAGGGGCTCTCATCTCTTAAACAAGTTGTAGGGTTTGATTCCTGACTCTTCTGAATGAAAATGCCAAACTTGGGAGGGGTCAACCCATTAAATTGCCTTCAGTACCCCGAAGGAGATTGCCCGACTGTCGTTAGGGGATACTCCTGGTCAACAAAAAAAAAAACTTTTAATCATTTGTTTACCTTATTTATCCTTCTTTGTGAGACGTATTTTAATAAAAGATAAACTAATGATGGAGACGAAGGGAGTAAAATTTACGAAGTAGAATTTAAAATAGGTATGGTTTGTTAGGGAGGATGATCACGCTGGTGATTGCATAATCTATTCTTGTAACGCCTTGGGCCAGTTGCTCATAGAAGTGTTCAAAGTCATGAAAACGCCACCTTGATTATTTTGATTAAAAAGTGGAAGAGCAGAGTAGTGTAACTTGAAGTTCAAATTACATGTTCTGGTTTTGATATCTGTTAATCTGATTGTGTCACTATCTCACTACGGTTGGGCCCATTAGTTTATCATTATTACGTTTGGAGCACATTTAATCGTAGACTGGTTTCTATGGTTGGTCACTTGGCTTTGAACCTAAATTCGATTCATCGATTTGTCATTTGGAATTTGGATGTCTATTTTCAGCTTAGCTATATTACTGACTTGACTTATTATCGTATTGAACATTTCACTTGCTTCATAGTCGTTCTGTATTGATCTGATATATTGGATATTTGGATGACGAAATGATTGATGGTTTAGGAAATCCGCTGATTAATTTGACACGGTCACACGGACCATGTTACTTGCATTATTTTTGCGTTATAATAACTCTGTTGGATGCTAAAAAACTCTATGGACCTTATTAATGACAGATTGACAGTTAGATCATAAATGTTCGTACGTACGTACATGATTGACCTACAGATGTAGATATAAGAGAGTGAGAAATGGAAAAACACTCTTGTCATTTTCTTTTAACATGTAATTCCAGCATTTACACACCGAATCTCTTCATCACTATTCTAATGTATCGTATGGGCCTTGTATATTCCAACTGTACAGGATCCCAGGGAAGAAGTCATCCAGGCATGGTACATGGACGACAGTGACGAGGATCAGAGGCTTCCTCATCACAAGGAACCTAAAGAATATGTTTCCTTGGAAAAACTTGATGGTATAATCTTTGAAGCTTCCCTCAAAATTCTCATTAAATCTTACATTTTGTTCTTTCTAGGAGTATGAGCGTGTGCGTTTGAGTTGGCAGTGTGGCTTTCATGTTAATTTGCTGTAACTTTTCTTCTGTCACACATAGAACTTGGAGTAACCAGCTGGAGGTTAGATGCTGACAACTATGAAACTGATGAGGAATTGAAGAAGATCCGGAAAGACCGTGGATATTCTTACATGGTAGCCTGTTTTTCTAATATCGGTCATATGGAAACGTAGCATTTTATATTCTAAGGAAGTCATCGTAAATCTCTGTCTCTTCAGGATTTTTGTGAGGTTTGCCCGGAAAAGCTTCCAAATTATGAAGAGAAGATCAAGAATTTTTTCGAGGAACATCTTCACACTGACGAAGAGATCCGTTACTGTGTAGCTGGAAGTGGTAGGACTAGTATTTTCATTTTTAGTTTACATCTTATCGTTCAGTTTGCTTCCCAGGAATTGAAGGAGAGGTGTGAGGCAGTGGGGTTAGTCCTTCAAATATGGTGATAACTGACAACTTTTGATATTCCATTATGCGGGATATTTTGATGTTAGGAATCGTGATGATAAATGGATACGGATCTGGGTGAAGAAAGGGGCAATGATTGTATTACCCGCTGGAATTTACCATCGGTTCACTCTAGATTCTGACAACTACATTAAGGTATAGTTATTATGCTTCTTTGAGTATTTGTGTACAGAAATATTCAAAACATTTTGCTTGTTGTGATTAGAAGGTGATTTACACGTGTATATAATGAAGGTAGTAGTTCTGTAGTTGAGCTACATCAAGAGTACTTTAAGATTGCATATTAAACCAGCAGTTGTGCTGGATAGAAATTGACTTGCTTCCATTTTTGGGTTTTCTGAAGCTGGAAACTATTTTCCACTTCAGAAATGCGTAAAAAATTGCATATTTGCGAAATGACCTGGGAATTGTGAACTTGCAGCATTCTTTCTACCTCCTTTGGTGCCTTATGTGAGTGCCTGACGGACGGTTTTAGCAATGAGTACTCTAGTAGTGCTGTATTAGAACAGTAGAGCTTCTATGTTTCTTCATCCCAAATCATTTTCCCATTTTGATTTTTGTGGTGACCAATATTTTCTTACAATATATGAATATGATTCATGATTTCATGTAGTTTATTAGGATAGTGATAATAATTTAATAAGTGCCCCAAGGGCACTTGATACTTGACAATATAGATAAAGAGACATCATCAACCTTTGTATTCCTTCAGAATCAGGGTGATCTTAAACGCTCTTGGGTTATTTATTTAAAAAACTTATTTGGCTAAAAAATAGCAAAAATAAGAAATTACCCAATAATCATATTTAACTTCCAATCTCTTACTTCTTTTGAGGGATCTTATATTCTCTCTTGTTCACTCACCTCTCACACCTCACATGCTACCTCCGTGGTCTCCTCAATGTACAGAAGTTCTCAATCCCATAAGTAACAAATACAACTTTGGTGTCTAACAACACGAAGACAACTAAACCCCTGACCCCAATTGAATATTAGAAGTGAAAATCAATTAATGGTCTCTGGAAAGGGTTTAGGGTTGAGTTTTGTAGATGGAAAATCCATCCAGACCCCCTTCTGGCATGTAGAGCAATACACGCCTACGTCACTGAAGCTTTGCATGAGATTGGTGATAGTTGAAGACTTGAAGTTGGTGGCATTTGGCTTATATCGTTGTTGGATGATGATTGTTATGGCCCTTATGGGTTGATGGATGCCTTCTCATAGTCATACTTTGGGTTTTCATGGCGGTGGAGAAATGAATTTCATCAGCGGCAGGAAATGGAAGATAAAATGTACGGTAAAATTTATGATCAAAGTTGATCGTGGGTTGCCCTCCAAAATTATACGGGGACAATAAATATAGGATGAAGGGAGTTATTTTTAAGGAGATCAATAGTTTTCACACAATCTTATCATACTCGACTTTGCTAACTGCTGTTACTTTAGATCAGGATCATCTGCTGTAAAAGTGTCCCTTTTCTTTTAATTCCTATGTATGTATACTTCTGTTTCATTTACTTAGCTTCTCTTTGCTATGGAGTACTGATTAATGTAATGAATGTCCTCCCTCCCGAGTACTCATATTGGACATAAATCTCTGTAGGCCATGCGCTTATTTGTTGGGGATCCTATTTGGACTCCTCATAACCGACCTAATGATGATCTGCCTGCGAGGTATGCTTTGTAGTTAAAACACATTTTAGATCTGGATATCTTTCTCGAAATTCACTTTGCCTTTATCGAGTGTTTATGTTCGCAACTTCGCAGGAAGGAGTATGTGGCAAACTTTGTGAACAAGGGAACATCTACACAAGCTGTTGATGCTGCAGCATGAACAAATGGATTTGTCCGGAAAATAAACTTATGAAAAATGTGTCGTACTCTTTACATATATAGTTATACATGGGATTTTCGTTTGCTTGAAGACTTGTATGACTGTAATTTGTTTGCATTTATCGGGATCTGGTTTAAACACTCACACTGTCAAGTTTGTACGCTTTCTCCTGAAAGAAACACCGATACAGGCGTTCCTGAAGGGAGGGTATCCTATATGACTATATGTACAAACTTCAAAACTAGCCTTTGAATTTTAAGACAGTAGTTTATTAAATAACACAAATTCTTGTTTGTGACGGATACTCTTGAGTGACGGATATCATTTTACCTCATAAAGTACCCACTTTTTCTCTCTCTGCAACACTATTTATGTGGTCCCCTTTCTCCACTAACCCATTTTGTTACCATTTTATCTCACAAAATATCCGCTACAAATAGTAACCAGTCACAAGGGAGACCAATTGATTAAATAAACGCTTTGTTGTGTTGAAGGTCGCTTTGTGCAAGGTATAAGTCCGGATGAGTTTGGCACTCCCCGACTCCTAAATAGTAATGTTCCTTGGAATGCATTCAACGAGTCTATGGTGATCAAGATAGGGGAGAATGCATGTGAGCGATGGAATTTGTCGTTCTTTATTATTCTCTATTTCTATTTTTGTTTCTTTTACAACTTTTCACTCATTTGAATCATGTCCATCTCTGTTCTCATACTACTCCCACCATTCAACTCCACTTTACAAGTTTCTCTTTTGCGCACTATTTACAAGCGGACATTCAACTTCAATTTTCTCTCGATACATAAGTGAAAATATATTCATGCGGAATCTTATTTGATTCGTCTTTAAGAGTACATTAAAAATAGGGTTATTTCATGAGAATAATACATCCTATGCCCCCTTTTCTCAGATTAATCTATCCTCGCGTTTAACTGAGAATAATCTCATGTTTGACGTCATTTAACTTATAACGATCTTTCGGAAGGGATACCGGTAAAATCGGTTACCTTTTCCTCTTTAACTCTTTCATTTTACTGAGAAAAAAAAAGGGTTCACTCAAGATCTTCATCCTCTGCATTCATCGACATAAATATAGTATAGGTTTTCAATTAGAATAATAAGATGGAAGTTAAGGTAGTGTACTTACGTTCTCGTGGAGTAGCGAGATGGAACAAATGACCGCTACTGTAAAGGCCGCCAATGTAAGAACAACCGTAGCAATTTCAAGAACCAATGCCAACCTATTACGACATGGCCTACAATTAATAAAACATGTTTGAGATTTACGTAGATTCAATAATTTTGTAGAGTTAACAATAAAGATTACTCCTACGATTTTACCGAATGTTTACCTTCCTAATTCACGATTTTCCTCGCTTGAACTCAAAAGGTATGTAATACGTCTCATATACCGGTCCTATCAAATGTTATAGAAGAAAATTGATCGGAATATTAAGTAAGTACGTAGAAAGAAAATTAAACAATTCAAGAAGATGGAGAAAAGATATTTACCGTAAAGGTCATCGGTCGCCATAGCTGATCGGAATACTAAGGAAGTAAGTAGAAAGAAAATTGTAGAATGAGGGAGATTTTAGATACAATGTAGTAAGTGTTATGTGAGATGTGATTAGAGCATGAAAAAAAGTGGTACGTGAAATGATAGAAAAAACTTGTGAGAATTAAATCAGTTAGTACAAAGTTGTTAGTTATAACTAACTACTGTAACTAACTAACTTCTTGTGAGTTTCACTTCTAAATTTAATGTTTCTTGGCGTCAATAATTTGGAAATTTAATGTTTCTTGGCGTCAATAATTTGGATATAACAATATGTCAAAGTTACTCCCTCCGTTTTTTTTTTTATCACGGTTTGATTTTTGAGTGAGCATATTCATAAAAATACATTTATTTTAAAATTATAAAAATTAAGCCACTAAATTTACTATGAAAGATTTATTATTATTTATTAAAGAAAATGACAAATACAACCCTTAGCTAAAATAGGAAATTAATACCTAATATTGTTATTAATTGCATTAGTATTTGTGTAATTTTGTCATCAATTCCTATATTAATTACAAATTTAGAAATTTAACTTCTTAAATATGATCCCAACTTTTAATAAGAGCTGTATTTAATATTACCCATTTATTAATTATATTAATAATAATACTAATATTAATAATATTAGAAAAGGGGAGGGGGACCACTTTTTTTTATAAGTAGACCATAATATGTGTATTATCAAAATACTCATCCAAAACTTTCCTAATATAGAAAGGTGAAAGGTAAACAAACGAATGAGGAAATTGTAAAACAAAATAGATAAACAAGTGACCGAACGGAAGAATATAAACAACTAAAATTAGATAAAAAAATAGCAAGTCAAAGTACTTATAGCTTGCACATCAAATATTATGGCAAAATAATAATAACTCTGGTGTCCAACACATTAAAAAGGAGTAATAAGATAAATAATTAAAGAAAATTATATGATTATGGGCTCATCGTGTATCAATATATATCTTGCTTATTAAGTAAACGTAAATTATTGACTAGAACGAATGAATGACACATCAAAATATGTAATTCTTCTAAATTCGAATCTATTTGCAATGCACCGGACCGTCGAGCATGCTTCCGTTGGTAAGATTTTGTCGATTTAAAAAACCAACATTGATAATCTTACAAATAATTTTCATGCGAGTCTTATGACACGCCTGTCGTTGACCTGTCAAAAATAAAACCTAACGGTCTCAACTAAATATGTAGTAGAGGCAGTCGAGTATCGAATCCTCAGGGAGGTAATGCAACTACAGCTGTCTATCTCTAATCCTATGGTAACAATGGGGTTGATTGAATTATTAAGAGAAGGAGGAAATTACAATCTAAGCAATCCGGCGTAAAGAACGACGAAATCCGAGTGCAATAATCCCCAAAGTGAAAGCAACGTCAAAGTAACAGTAGGTTCTTCTAATATGAATGATAGTAAAAGAGATAGTCTAAAAGTAAAAAGTGATGCCTAATTAACCTAGTAATCCTTGGTTAAATAGGAAAAGTCTAAGTGTTATTGCAGAATAAACCAAACACGGCTAATTAAAGCCCACAGCATCGAAGGCTTCTCGATCGAGTAGGGAACACCACTCGATCGACCAACGTCTTGGCAGAAACCCCTCGATCGTCCAGAAGGGTTCTCGATCGAGGGCTTGATCAAAGGCAGATTACTCGATCGAGTGAAGAACAGCTCGATCGAGTCTTGGGAAGCTTAGGGACCATTCGATCGTCCTCCAGACAGCTCGATAGACCAACTGGGTCTTCAATTCAGCTCACGTCTTTACCAAAATGCCTCGTAAAGCGTGCAACGACACTTCTAAGTGCAACATCTCACTCTGGGATGGTCCCGTCTCCTCTAAATGCATGCAAAAGGGCAGAAAAGAGCATGGTTCCGCTACTTCCGCGATTATTCCTACAAAAAGGACAAAATACACCAAAGTAGCCAATTCGGGGCAAAATACTATAAAAACAGTATATAAATGCATGGAAATACGTGCTGAAATAGGCCAAAAAGACCGTACATTAGGCACGTATCAAATCTCCCCAAACCAAACCTTTACTCGCCCTCGAGTAAACTCAAAACTAAACTAATGGAACGGAAATGATAACTCAGAGCTAGCCTAACTTGTCCACTTGAACCACTTTAATGCAACAAAATCAACAATTAAAGCTAGACAGTCAATACGCAAACGAATTATACGCTGTTCAAAAATAAAGCTGACCTATCGACCTTGCAAGACCAACAAAACCGGACTCTCACGTGGTCACTCTTCTCTCATGAAGCAAAGGGCAAATGTTATATGTAAAAGAGAGAAGAAAACAAAGTCACTCACCTAATCTGCGACCTACATAGCATGCATGCAACAAAAATGAAAGACAATTCAAGTACTAATGCACACACTCCAACCAATAATGTCCGCCACAGTAGGGTTTGCAAATAATATGGGAATAGTGAGGTTCAGGTGAGAAAAGGCTAAACAAGTTATGGAAATGTGGAGGTAAAAGCGTCAAGCTAGTTCCTAACAGGACCATAATAAACCATCCGGATCTCAACTGTCTGAAAGACTAACACAGGTGCCCTTCACTTGGCACAAAACTCACTAGACTGGAAACAGAATCTCCTCAAAAATGTAAAATAAGAGTGGAGGAGTCGACGGTCACAAAGTTCCCTTTTTTAAACACCGTCTCGAGACAACTAATCGAACAACCAACCCTCTTGTCGATTGTACATCTTCGAGCATCTTCTCAACTCTGACAAGAGGGTACAACTTTTTTCACAATCTATCTCTTCTTTTTTTTTTCGTGAATCACATCATTTTTTTCATTTTCTTCTTTTTTTTTTCTTTCTTCACGTTTTTTTCTTTTTTTTTTTTTGAACATTTTTTTTTCTTTTCTTCCTCCTTCCTTAATTCAAACACCAACTCCAAATGAGAATTACGGACCAAACTGCAACTGAAAACATACCACAAAAGGACAGACTAACTAGCTTGACTGGGCAGGCTTAGTTTGGAATGTGGCTAATGGGTCAAAAAGGCAAGTTTTGGTCAATGTGGAGCTAAATGGGTGAAAGATATAAAGAAAGGGAAATTGCAAGACCCTCCCTGCATGTGACACCAACCACAAACCCGAATATGTGCATTTGACAAGAAATTGAATGTCATAAATGTGCAAATGAGACGAACATGCTATGCAAGGAGTACTACTCAAAATTCCTAATGAACTGGTCATGAATGTCACCAGTTATTGGCTCTAAAAACTCGGAATTTTTAAGTAGTTTGCCAGTTTATCAGGTCAAGTCTAAACAGTCAGCTATTATTTGAACAGAAATTCGTAGACTATGCGAATTGACAAAGCTAAAAACCATCAATAATGTGCAAGGCTCAAGTGAATTGACTAGTTAAGTGCAATATCATCACGGGAATCTACCGTTCCGACTCAACCTAAATGCAAAAATAAACGTGAAATTTTTGAATTTTTAACATTTTCTAATTTTTTGAATTTTTTTTTTTGATTGATTTTTTTTTTTTTTTTTTTTTTGAAAATAAACAACAAATGCAAACTGAAAAATTAAACGTGAATGCAAAACAAATGCAGATGCAGACTCAAAAGGATGCAATACCCTCCCCAAACCAAAACGGACAACGCCCTCGTTGTCCTCCAGCATACACCAGCAGTAAAATGGGGGATGGGGGTAAACAATCAATAAAAGGAAAATAAAGGAGACGAAAAATAAAAAGAGTGAAGGACATACAAAACACGAACTTCCCCAAACCAGCCAGAAAACTGGGGAAGTAAGTAGACCAGTAGCTACTCGTCGTCGGCACCGCTATCTCTCAGGTACTCTGACTCAACAAACCCGTCTCCCCAAACCAGCAACGAACAAGGGGGAGACTCAGTCATCATCTCCAGGCTGATCATCCGGACCGGGTACGAACGGAGGGTCACTCGCATCCTCTCTGGCAGCTCTCGCGGCCGCCTGCTCTGCCCGTAACCGCACCTCTCGTTCTACCGCTGTCTCCTCCTTCTCCTCATCTGAGTCAGAGGATAGTGGAGGGTACCCGTCCGCTGGGTATCGGTAGAAGGAAGGATGCGGCCACCCCTCTGGAATCGGTCGCCGGGCCCGGATGTGGAACTCGTAGAGAGGGAATATGGCTAAAGCCATATCCCGTCTCATCTCAGTAAGGTACCTGCACAACTCCGGAGGCAAGGCATCACGACGCCCTTGGTCTCGTGACCGCAGCGCCTCTAAAGCGGAGGGCAAACAAAATTGGCCGGAAAAACCGAACCGGAAGGAGGGTCAAGTGGGGGTGGAGTGAGTGAAGGTGTAGGAGGCGTGGGTGTCGGTCCACTGGGCTCGAGTCCGAGCACGGGAGCTAGAAGATGCTCCGGCCTCGCGCTTCCTCTTCTTCGTGGAAGAAGAGGGAGGGGTGAAGGTAAGGTGGTAGGTAGGTGGAGGTGGCCTCGCTCCCTCATCAGCAGTAGGGAGCGGCGAAAGTGGGGGAAGGGTAGAGCACGGCAAGGTAAGGACGTGGGAACTGCAGATCTTCCACGTCCTCGCGCTCCCCTTCGCCCTGGGAAACCAGGTCAAGGTAGCCATGGCATCCAGGTCAAGGTAAGCCACCTCGTCGGGTACACCGAGTCCTGGCTCGGTGGGGTAAAGGTGGCGGGCAATCCTAGTCACCCGACCCGCCGCCGCACAATGCGGTCTTAACCCGAGTCCCAATACCGTTCCAATGCTGAGCTACCAGAAAGGCAATGTTCAGAACAAACGGGGTACCGTAGTCAATGTTGAGGTACCCCGCGAGAATGGCTAGCTCAGTGTTGGTAACGTTATTGGGCTCAGGGCGCCCAAAGATGGTCTCTGCTAATAGACGCAAGTAGTAACGGGCGCGGTAGATGCACATGAGCTCCCTTCCGTGTCCGGAAGGGAGTGTGAGAGAGAGCACCCAGTAGCGAAGGGGCTCTCTAGGTGGGGCAGTGGGACCATCACTAACTAGTCCCAAAACCTCCCCAAACTTGGCCAATGTCCAGTGATGTGACTCATTACGGAGTCGGAAGTGAATGCAGGCACTGGAGTGGTCAGCCTGGTAGGTGTCGGTGTCAAAGGAATAGGAGCTAAAGAACTCGTACGTAAGGGTACGAATGGTAGCCTCCTGCATGGCAATCAAACCCGACATACCCGTCCCGTTCAATAAACTACAGACCTCCTCATAGATGCCTAAGGTCTCTAAGTCAGCTCGTGCAAGGAAACGGGTGGAGGAGAGGGGGCAACGAAGTAAAGCGACTAACCGGTTCCGGTGAGCCTCTGAAGTGAAACGTACCGTGGGCAGCTTCGGTACAGGTGTGAGAGCGCCCTCTCCCGTAACAATAGCCTCGGACGGGCTGGAAGTGAGGGCTAGTCGCTAGCCTCTTTGGTGTAGTCTCGGTGGCAGCATACCAGGTTGCTGGAAACGGGGTGTCCGTCCACAGTCCAGTAGAGAGAAAGGCCTGGTGGGAGTGAGGGTGATGGCCTGTGAAGCCTGAACCGAGCTCCCGGCTGTGCTAGCCGCGGAGTAAACTGTCCCTGCAGCTGAGACAAGTAAAACAGGTGCTGCAGTGGTGACCAAGGTAGAGCTAGTGGCAGCAGCAGGGGCCACTTGCTCGCTCGCAGAAGAGCTGGAGGACGTACTAGTAGAAGAAGGAGAGCTCGCGTCCATCCTGCAAAGTGTCAAAAGAGCATGAATAAGAGAGTATGCTGCTAACCGTGGTTAAAACAACCCGCTAACCAACATGTGACAGCAATTGTGAGGCCCTATCAGTCGAAACAATCGACTCACAGCATACAAAACCGACAATTCCTCAATAATTTTCGAAAACAGCATGTGAGTGATGATAAAATGATAAAACAAAGGATCGCAAAGGGGGAAAAACAAAGATGAAAACCAGAATTGGGGCATGTATGACTGGGGGCAGCGAGAATAATCGCTCACGGAGATTTCCAATGATTCAAAGCATATAATGGCGATAGGGGACGGAAAGCGATTAACAGCGGTTAATAAAGTAACAATTAGGCGATAACCGCAGATAACAAAGCATGGAAGCAAAACAGCCGTCTGACAGTCGAAATTTCGACTTACAGGAACCCTAGTCGCGGAAATCGCGCAAAATTCGAATTGATCATGCAAAAACAGCGAGGGATTGCTAATAGATCATCATCAAGCTAAGCAAGGGCAATTAAACACAATTTAATCGAATAAATTCGATTATACATGGAATTTTCGAACCCTAAATCAATCACCTCAAAGAATTTCGAATTAAATCAAGAGAAATAGCAAATAGTGTGATATGAATACTTACTTGATGATGATTGACCTACAAAAAGTAATTAAACTCCAAAAACAGACAACAATGGCGGAAATTTGATCGACAAAACCGCAAACCCTAATCCCCTTTGAAAACCGTAAAAACGAGCACAAAAGAGGGGGAAATTAAGGGGTTATGGAAGATTAATTAACTAGCAAGAGAATGTAGGTGTTTGATTAGGTGATTTTTGGGCAAGAGATGGGGATTTGGGGGAAATCAATCGCAATTAGGGGAGGAAGTTAGAGGGAAATTATAAATGAAATGAAATAAGATTAGGGAATTAAAGAGTTTAAGATAGAAAACTCCCTCGGTCCCTGTTCAATCCACTCGATCGAGTGGTTTTAAGTCACTCGATCGAGGACTTGTTGATGTCTCCTTACTCGATCGAGTAACCAACCTCTCGATCGAGCTGTTCTGCTGTGGCCTTCCTCGATCGAGTAACCAGCAGACTCGATCGAACCATCTTTCACTCGATCGAGTACAAAAATACTCGATCGAGGACTTCCTCGTGTATATTTCCTTGAATTTCTACCGTTTCTTCCTCGAAATGCGTGCATTTCCCCAAACCTGCGTAAAACAATTCCAAACATATCCCAAATACCAAATACGCAGCAAAACAGTCTGATCTCGATCTACGCTAAAAAATGTCTAGTCTAATTGTCCTAATAAAAACGTAATAAATAAACCAATTCAAAGGAAATTCAAAACTTGTCTATTACACTTTGTTACACGGGGCATTTCCCCGTTTAATTCCCATTAGCTTTCAGTAGCCCCTTCGTGGGCTTCTGACTGGAGGACGTCACTTCAGCGATACTGACTGTCCTCTTTGATTTCCAAGAGCTTGAATTTCTGAGAGGGGGAGGAATATAATTCCAATCTACGTAGGTGCGAACTGTCTTTGTTCTCGCCCGCGTCAGCTTCCTTAGCCTTCTTGGCTCCGGTTTGATTGACAATGGTTCCACCTGTCCTTTGATCGCTCCTTTCTTGCCTTCATCTGCACTGCGCAGTAAGGACAACAGACGAATTTTCCTCCTTGTTGCTCTCAATCTGAGGCGGAGGGTTAGCAATAATAGCAATATTCTCCAAACTTTCGTCTGGAGTGTCAATAATAGGGTCAACAGAAGAAAGGGCATTGCAAGGCTGAGCTTGCATGGGAGCCCTCCGGAATTGGGACTGACGAAAAGTCAACTCCTCATCCCCTACCTGGAAGGTCAAAGTCTTCCCCCGACGTCTATCACTTTGCACGGCGGTGGACAAAAATGGTCTCCCTAAAATGATAGGGGTATGCACATCTTCGGGGATATCTAGGACGGCAAAGTCAACGGGAATAAAGAACTTCCCGATCCTAACGGGTACGTCTTCCGCTACACCTAGTGGCCGTGATAGACTACGGTCGGCCATCTGGACAGTCATATTGGTGCAACTCAGTTTTGTTACACCAAGTCTCTTGGCTAGAGACAAAGGTAGAACACTTACGCTAGCGCCTAAATCGCATAGCGCATTATCAATCAAATGCATTCCTATGTGACAAGGGATCGAAAAGCTACCCGGGTCTGATTGCTTAAGAGGTAGCTTATTTTGAGACAGGGCTGACCCCATCTCAGTCAAAGCTACGGTCTCATTATCATTTATGGTCCTCTTACGTGCTAAAATATCTTTCATAAATCGTAAATAAGAGGGTACCTTCATAAGCAATTCATGAACGAACTGCAGTGCAAACTTCCAAACTCTTCAACAGTTCAACAAATTTGCTAAATTGTTGATTAATCCTGGTATTCTCCGCAGCCGCCTCGGGAAGGGAACGAATTGGAATCTCAAGTCCCTTATTTCTCGCCTCCAAAGTGTCTTCCGGAGCAAGTTCGGTGTCCTTTGGGCGCTTCTTACCTCTCGAACGAGGCCTTTCTGGTAATTCATCGCTTAAACGAGCACTAGCAGGCTCTCGAATAAGCTTCCCGTCAGTTATATCACTCGATCGAGCAATGTGTCCACTCGATCGAGCCGTTTCTTCAAAGAACCTCGATCGATCGAGCAACAAATGCCCCCTCGATCGACCCTCTTCAGCTTCCAGTTCACTCGATCGAGCAGAGTGACTACTCGATCGACCAAGATCTTCACCATTTCCACTCGATCGAACTGGTTCAGCACTGGACTTGATCGATCGAGTAATCGCTTCTTGTCGTGAGTCCCTTTCTCTTAACAGAACACTGTTCATTATCAGTTTCAGCAGCTCCCAGGTCTGATTTCTTCATTTCTGGTCCCTCATAAGAGAGACCGCTTCTCAACTCTATCAAATGTACCGTCTCATTTGGGTTCTTGTCATTTTGAGTCGGTAAATGACCGGGCTTCCTGGAGGATTGATTCTCAGCCAATTGCGCAACTTGAGTTTCAAGCGCCTTGAATGCCGTGTCCTTCTGCTGTAACTGCTTTGCAATGGACTGCATCATGGTCTTTAGCTCACTCATCTCACTCACCCCACTAGATGATGAAGCACCTTGATTAGGAGGGTTGAAAGACGGAGGCTTCTGATAGCCTTGTTGCTTCTGGTGTGGCGGAATGTAAGGTCAGCTGCGATTTGGAGGGGCGGTGGGGTTAAGCACGTTGTTCGATTACTCCACCTCGAGTTGGGGTGGATGTTTGACTCGTAATGAGTGTTGTTTTGCCTGTAATGTTGGAAGGCGACACATTGCTCATAAGGAGTAGGACAAAGATTCGAGACATGTCCTTCTACCCCGCACCTCGTACAGACGAAAGGACCGTCTGTCATAGCATTAACCTGGTACATTCCTGGCTTGAAAGTTCCCCCTAGTTCATACTTATCGAACCTAGCAGTAAGGGCTTCTAATGCAGCCACTGAAGATGACTCAGCAGCTCTCCTTTGGTTTCCCCTCGAATTCCCGTATTCGGCCCTGTGAGTGGCTAAATCGTCAATGATTTTCCATCCTTTCGTCGGCCCCAAGTTGTCAGAAAATCGACCGTTGGCTGCTGCATCAAGTATAGCTCTCTGATCATCATATAAACCATTGTAAAAATGGTTACATAGACTCCATTTCTCGAAACCGTGATGCGGTATGGTCCGCACCAGCTTCTTAAATCGAAGCCATGCCTCATGGAAATTTTCGTCGGGCCCTTGCTTGAAACTGGTTATCTGAGCTCTGATGGCTATGGTTCTCGAAGCGAGAAATACTTCTTATAAAACGCCGATGCTAGCGAATTCAATCTGTTATGCCGTGAACACTTTGTCCAAATCCTGTACCACTCCCTTGCGGATCGCGGAGTGAGAAGATGAACATAGTCTCTTTAATCGATCACCGTCACACCAGCGGGAGGAGGAGGTATGGAGCGCGATGTAGTCGATGAAGGTCTCCATATCTTTGAGCTGCATCTTCTTTCGCAGCTCCCCGAACTGATTTTTCTCTACCATGCTTGATGTAAGAGGCCTTCGGTTCGAACTTTCTCGGCATCTCCCGATTCGAACCCCTTATAAAGATTGTCAGCTGTGGGCTCGGAGTGACTAGCAATGGATGCTTCCTCGGCCATTTCTGGTACTTCTGGAAAAGTGATAGACTCAAGTGAATAGTCGGAAACTGGAGAAGACGGCGGATTGTCTTCGAAAAGCTCGTTCTCGTAAAAATTGCCGCGAGAACTGGGCTCTTCCTCTTCCTGTTGCTCTCGAAATAGTCTCCTCTTTGCGCGACAGGATCTCTCAATCTCGGGATCAAAAGGTAGCAGTGGACCACCTTGCGACTGCGCATAAGACGAAAACTACGGACAAGATATGAGAATAGTCTAAGGAACGATGTTCCTTAAACTAAAAAGGAGAATTAAAAATAAAACAGCTAGTAATTGGAACAATTGCCTCCCCGTGCAACGGCGCCAAAATTTGACACGCCTGTCGTTGACTGTCAAAAAATAAAACCTAACGGTCTCAACTAAATATGTAGTAGAGGCAGTCGAGTATCGAATCCTCAGGGAGGTAATGCAACTACAGCTGTCTATCTCTAATCCTATGGTAACAATGGGGTTGATTGAATTATTAAGAGAAGGAGGAAATTACAATCTAAGCAATCCGGCGTAAAGAACGACGAAATCCGAGTGCAATAATCCCCAAAGTGAAAGCAACGTCAAAGTAACAGTAGGTTCTTCTAATATGAATGATAGTAAAAGAGATAGTCTAAAAGTAAAAAGTGATGCCTAATTAACCTAGTAATCCTTGGTTAAATAGGAAAAGTCTAAGTGTTATTGCAGAATAAACCAAACACGGCTAATTAAAGCCCACAGCATCGAAGGCTTCTCGATCGAGTAGGGAACACCACTCGATCGACCAACGTCTTGCGAAAACCCTCGATCGTCCAGAAGGGTTCTCGATCGAGGGCTTGATCAAAGCCAGATTACTCGATCGAGTGAAGAACAGCTCGATCGAGTCTTGGGAAGCTTAGGGACCATTCGATCGTCCTCCAGACAGCTCGATAGACCAACTGGGTCTTCAATTCAGCTCACGTCTTTACCAAAATGCCTCGTAAAGCGTGCAACGACACTTCTAAGTGCAACATCTCACTCTGGGATGGTCCCGTCTCCTCTAAATGCATGCAAAAGGGCAGAAAAGAGCATGGTTCCGCTACTTCCGCGATTATTCCTACAAAAAGGACAAAATACACCAAAGTAGCCAATTCGGGGCAAAATACTATAAAAACAGTATATAAATGCATGGAAATACGTGCTGAAATAGGCCAAAAAGACCGTACATTAGGCACGTATCATCTTAGAAGGCGTTATATTGGCTAAATTCCAGTAGTTACCCCGGATTATTACTTCGAACCCCAACTTTTGTTGAGGGGACTTGCCCGTCATCCGCAAGTGCATTATTGTCTTCGTCTCTCCAGTTGTGGCGTAGAAAGCGTCTACCTTTGTCGACGATAGGGACTCATGGTTGTATTCCAATGATACCTTGAGCGGCTCGAATAGTACCGGTTTCCTATTAATTAAAGAAAGTGTCATATTTAGGTCCGAGTCTATTACACCCTTGTTGTCGTTTGAGATTGTCATGGAAGCGATGTCTAATGACACTACATCGAAATTGAACGGACGAGGGGGTTCCATTAAGCCTACGAAAATTAGGAGGGCCATACCCATAATTATGCCGATACAAAATAATGAACCGATGATCCAGTATTTGATTGTACAATGGTCGTCACCGGTCCACTCTACTGCCATATTTTCTTCTTAGGTTGATCTAAAGTTGTAAACACAAGATGCAACTCTTTCAGTTTTTAGTGAGATTAAATTGGTTTGTAACCAATGGCTCGCTATTTATATATAGATTAAGAGTCCAAGAATTTGGATAATGGATGCATAAGAACCAAGTTTGCACGCTAACATTATAAAACTGTTATTTGTTAAGAACATGCATAATGGATGCATAAGAACCAAGTTTGCACGCTAACATTATAAAACTGTTATTTGTTAAGAACATGCATAATGGATGCATAAGATACGCTAACATTTGCTCAAACCAGAAATGTACATTCATTATGAGAAGTTGTGTAATACTCTCTGTTTCGGTTATTTATTGTCCTATTTCATTTTAGGGTGTTTTAGTCAATTGTTGTTCTTTCTATTTTAAGAATGAACTTCATGAGTAATTTGATCATTCACACTCAATTTGGTCCACTTATTAATTGACCTCCTCCCATTTTCTTAGTCTTTGTGCCAAAATCAAAGGACAACAATTGACCGGGACGGTAGGAATATGTCACAAACTCAGAATTATAGACTTAGGCAGAGTAAAAAATTATAGTTAGGTGGAAAAAAGTTTCAGGGAAGCGATCCCGAGTAATACAATAAACTAAACTTGAATAAATCTCGGAAATTTGAATTAAAATTTCTATTGTCTAGAGATGGCTGGCAACCCTGCTAGCCCTTGGTTTCGCCACTGGACTCAAGGTTTGTGAATAAGGTTCAATGGGAACAATTGGTAGGGTAATCAGTTGATACGTGCAATTTATATAAACTTTTTAGCCTTTTATTGCACGAGACTTTAGTCTTCCTCCCCTTATTTAGCTACTTGTATTTTTAGCACATGTGTAAGGCCCTGTTCTTTCTGGCTTTTTAGAGGAACTGCATCTTGAATGGAGCTGAATCGAATCAAATCGAATGGAGCCAGAGCCGAACGATCTGAGCCGAATCGAATCGAATGGAGTCGAATCGAATCAAATCGAATCAATGGACTGAGTAATCAATCAATATAGCCGAAATCGAACTAAGTTGATTGAGCCGAATCAAATAATAATAATAATAATAATAATAATAATAATAATAATAATAATAATAATAATAATAATAATAATAATAATAATAATAATAATAATAATAATAATAATAATAATAATAATAATAGTAATTATACTAATTTGAGTGATTAATTAGGTAGCCACCGTGAACCACGGTTCACCATCAATCTAATTAGGTGAAATAATGAAGTACCAATTTGCTAGATTGATGTTCAAAGTCTAGCCGTTTATCATCCTAATTTGACTAATTAGGTAGCCACCACGAAGCACGGACAATTCTAATTTAATTAATTAGATAAATAAAAATCGACATACCCTAATTTCATCTTTAACAAATAAATAAAATTTTGTTGATTAATTAAAATTCAACAAATAATATTAATAATTGATAACAAGTAAATTAATTTATTATTTGATAAATTAGAATCCATCTTGTAAGTTTTAAGTCATTTGAGCAATTAAATTATGTTTTAGGGAACAATATTGATTTAAGAGTTCACTTGGTTTAGTTTTAGGTGAAAAGGGTACAAAATAGAACGTTATAAAAAAATGTATGTGAAAGAGTAAAGTACGTATATGAAAAAATAATTAGGTATTAATAATAGTAATATTAAAGTTAACAATGTTATTAATAATGTTATTATTTGTTAATATTCATATTAATAATAATAATAGTAATAATATTAATTATATTAATATGAATATTATTGATTTTAGTAACCATAATATTCATAATAATAACAATAATGAGGATGATTTATTAATAATAAATTAATGATGATAATAATAATAATAATAATAATAATAATAATAATAATAATAAAATAATAATAATAATAATAATAAAATAATAATAATAATAATATAATAATAATATTAATAAAAAGTATTAAGTTTAAGATTCGCAAAATTAAAATTAGCTGAATTTAGTGGAGCTGAACTGAAGTGAGATGAGCGATGAGCCGAGTGAGTTAGTTAGTGAAATGAAATGAATGAATGGGTGAGTGAGTGAGCCGAATAATGAATAAAATCGAATTAGAGTAATTGAATCGAATCGAATAATCAATAGAGCCGAATCAATCGAATCGAATCGAATCAATAGAGTGAAATTTGATCGAATCGAAATGAAAATAAGCCAGAAAGAACAGGGCCTAATTATCCTTAACCCCTAGATTATAGTAGTTAGTTTCTATTTATTTGTTACATACTAACCCTAATTGTAACTATATAAATGACTCTTGTAACTCAAAGTTTAATTATCAAATATACATACTTCATTCCAAACATCCTCTTATACTTTACATGGTATCAGAGCTCTATCGATCCTCTAATAAGGGGTGGAAGACTAGTTCTCGGTTGTTTAGCTTCTGTTTGTTCAACACTCCCGCGCAAGATGGACGGTCGAAGACGTAGACCAATCTTGGATGAAAGAGTAAGAAATCTGGATTTGTGCAGCATTTCATGAACATCTCATCCAACATGAACTTGTTGTCAAAAGAGAACCAACCAATACCAACTTCTCACCCACTGCCAACGTTGCTTCTCGCAATTACCACAACAACACTCCTCGCTACAACAATCAAACCACCACATATTCATCGACCAACACCCGACCCTACCAACCTAACTCCACCAACAACCGCACCCAGCCCACGGCACAACCCACTACAAACCCCAACCCGAGACCCTTTAAGGGTCGTTGCCAATATTGCCGTGAAACAGGCCATGTTATTACCGATTGCCTTAAGTTTAAACGTGACTACCCCATGGTTTCGTTCCCACCACCAAAACAGGTCCGACTCCAAAACCATTGATGCGTGTCATTTATATGATGTTTTACACCCTATTTTACACGCATTTCAGAGCTCATTTATGTAGTTTAAGGCTACTATTTGCCCCATTTCGTCTACTTTCGTATCTTTATGTAATATTGCAGATTTATGCGGAAATGAGTAGATATTGAGCCAAATCCGTCCCCGAGTACCTTGCACTGCATTTGACGTAAAGTATTCACTCAAGGAACGAGCTTGGTGCGCATTCCGAGGCCCGAAAGACAAATCCACGAGAATTAGAAGTCAAGTATCAGCTAAAGCAGTCGATCGACTGGCCCCCTTAGTCGATCGACCAACGCACGACTTCCAGGAACTATTGTTCAGCATAGAGTGGTCGAACGACCGCCGCCTATGGTCGATCGACCAAGCCGCTACTATGACGTGAATCAATAGAACGAGGAATAGAAAGCCCAATGTGTTCTAGGTTTAGGAATAAGAGTTGCGTACTTTTCCTTTATAACGTAACCTAGTTTTACAGATACAACAATCGAGTTTTATACATTCAGTTTCATTCAGTTTTCATTAGTTTTTATCATAAATTCGTTAGGGTTCTTAATATTGTTGGGTATTCAATACAATTCGGTTTTCGGATCTTCCTTCTGCAATTTCATTCGGTACTATCCTGCTCTTATTTTCGGTTTATTACTTTGTTTGCATCCATAGATATAGAATTGCTAGTTAGTATATATCCAAAGCCAATTATCGTTTGTTGCTATTTGTTATTTGATTATTTTAAGCATGAATTCGATAGTTTCTTTCGTTGTTATTATTGTTGTTTTTATCAGTACCATGAGTAGCTAAATTAATTGTGCTAGGATGTAGGGGAACTGTAGGTTAGGCGGCATTGGATTTAGCATGGCCTGAAATTGCATGCCGGTCGATCGACTGGGTTTCCTGGTCGATCGACTGGCCACGCTGAGATTGTTTCGTTTTAATTGTTTTAATTTTTGTGTTTGACGAATCGAGTGCACGCGACCAGTTGAATACCTAGGATTTGACCGACCCAATAAAGATCGAAAGATAGGGAAGGGAGATAGCCTACTTAATTAAGACGACTAGATTAATTAGATCGAAAGATAGATTAATTTAGACCTTTAGTCACTTTTCAGGACGAGAGTCAGTATTAGTGGTATTAGGGACCTGTAGCGAGATCGAAAGATGCTACCTGTGAGAGTGGACCGAAATGACCTCTTATTTTCCCGTCTCACGTGATTGTTTTAGACCTACCTAGTTTGCTTCCGCCGAAACTATAGTGAACCGACCATCCTTGCACCCTTTTAATTCTTGATTTATCCGTTTATTTAGTTTACTGTCTTTTATTTGCCTTTAGCTATAGACCAAATCTGACTGAATTTGTACCCACATCAGTCAAGTTAATTTCTTAAAATATAAAAAAAAAACAAAAAACAAATAAAAATAAAGTCACAGAAGAAGTCAAAATGATATGTAGAAGATGAACAATGACATTGACTCGACAATGGGACATCAAACAGCAACTAATAAAGATTGAATCAGTTGTTGCTGAGGCCTAGAGTCATTAGAGTACACAGACAGATTGATTCAAATCATTTTCTAGAATTACACTGTACGGTGAGAAATCCGCCAGTTAAGCTTTGTCTCAAGGTCTGAGCCTGAAGCACTATCATGGTAACAAATACCTTTTTACGAACACTAGAGGTTCATAATGGTTACAAAAACTACAAAAGAACTGGGCATATCTAAAGCCATGAGAGAGTGTGTTAAGAACCATAGCAACGCAGTCTTTGCATGGACAAGAAACGGAGTTTGGTGTTTTGCAAGATCAAGTATTCAAATGGTTCGCTGGTCCAAGCTAATAAAGTGGTCATCATGGTAAAGGTTTGCATGAACATGAGATTATGGACATGCTAGCGGTGACTGGAGCAGAGTGAGCAAAAGCATGCCATAAGGCATGCACATGGTGCCCGCATGACCAGCCCCAGACGTTTCATAGCGCTTGGCTTGCACAGAGATAGGAGGACACATGGTGAAGCATCACCAAAAAACAGGATGGCTCAACATGGTCAGCATCCTCAACATGGTCAGCGTCGAGACTCGAGAATTACACGACCAAAAGGCGTAGAAGATTGAGCAAGAGACATAGTCAGGTAAGGGTGATGAGCGACCTACTCCTACTTCATCAAGGACTAAACTACCTCGATTTTTACATAGCCAAGGAAGAAAAAGTCATAATCACAAAGACTAGGACATCTACTCCTACCAAGGTTAAGTCGTAAAAAACGTACTTCTGTAAGGACTAAAAGATCCAATCCTAGGAGTTGACTCAAATGATGGACTATAATATATACTCCCTCCTATCCATAACAAAGTTCCCACAATTTGAAATTGCTCTTTTAAGCAAACTGGAAAATAAATAAGAAAACATCCCATATTCAAACGACATCTTCAACATGATTTTTTTATCCAGTAGAGCAGTCTCTCCATCGCCATATTCTCACTAATCCCCAAAACATTCATATTGTTTTCATCCACCCAAATTCATGTTTGTTTTGGTCTTCCCTTTCCCCTAACAATATTATCCATTCCCCATTTCTCAATCCAAGAAAAAAAAACACTTGTGGCGCTTTTCCCCTTTAATCATCCTGTTTTGATTCTATGGATCACACTTCATCAAATTCTCCATTACTTTGAATAATAGATCCTAAATACCTAAAAAAGGTTGAAACCACGGACTATCTCCCCATTAAGACTAATCAATCTTGATTCACTACCACCATTTCCACTAAACGTACACTCTGGATAGTACGTCTTCTTTTTACTCAATGCAAGCCACGAGATTCTAACGTTTGTCTCCCTAGTTCCAGTTTCTTTTCAACTTCATCCTTTCTTTCATCAATCAGTAGAATATCGTCCTCGAACATCATACACCACAAGCCGAGCAAGACCAAGCCGAGCATTAATTTCCATTAATTAATAATTTTCCACATTTTTTACCCCACCAAACCTCATCTCCTACGTGTGTCTTACCAATAAAATTTAACATCTATTAGATCATAAAGGAGGTCGAGTTTAGCAAAAGAGATAATCAATTGACCTCTTATTGTAGTGGCTCAACTTAATATTTGATTAGGAAAAGAGGTTATCAATATTTTGTCTTTATTAACGCCATGTCGTAATATTTAAATCCGTTTTACAGATAAAACGGATACTCCGTCTTAAGCAAGACCTATTACATCAACGGATACTCCGTCTTAAGTTCTTGTCCTCAAATGCCGCGACTATCACCGACAATCTGCGTTCTACCCCACAAATGACACATCTAATTTGTTCATCATAGGCACCAACCCTACTTAAAAACATGGATAATTTGCCATGGACATATGTTCTGTTGCATTGCAAAGATAACGGTTACAAGAGAAGGTCAAATCCACTGAGGCGGACACTTTGTCACAATCCTGCAGGGGAAAAAAAGCATTGTAGACAATTCACCAAATTTGCAAGTTGCAATAGATATTACGTCACAAAACGCGTGTATTTTTTTTTTTTTTGAGGGGAAAATCTGAAGGTTTTACTGCATTAAAGATAAATCAAGAGTAACAGCATTGTTCGCGATCGGTGGAAGAACATCCGACCACACAACTCTAGTAACTACTCTAGGAACAACATGAGCTAAAGCATGGGCTACAGTGCTACACTATTGTTTAAGCGACTAAAATACGACCATAAAATGGAAACAAACGAGTTGCTAAAAGCTAAAATATCATCAATAACTAAAGACAAGAGGCCTTCCTCTTGAGGGCATCGATGACTTGCAAGCAATCACTTTCAACAACAGTCATAGAGTAACGTTTCGCCAACGCTTCTCTCACCCCTTCAAGCACGACAGCTGCTTCAGTGACCTGCGGTTCCCAACATTGTTCCTGCACACAAGAGACGCCCCACAAAACCCGACCTCCATAATCTCGACAAACCACACCTAAGCTCACCCCCTCTCCATCCTTAACCCCCGCATCCACATTGATCTTCACATATCCTACCGGTGGTACCACCCAACCCTTTATCCTCTCACCCTCCTCCCTTTGTCCTCCCCCACTCCGTTGTTCCACCCGCACAAAACCACATCCATCAACATCTTCTAACACATCCATCGCGTGTCTCACCACAACCCCCAGATCCGCCTCCCTTGTGTCGAAGACCACTTTATTACGATGCTCCCAAATCGCCTAACACCCGACCATAAACTTGGCTTGTTCCCGTCCCCCAAGCTCCCTCCATCTCGCCTCAACCCAATCACGAATCCCCACTCCTCTTTCGTCCTCCTCCTCACTATATCAAAGAGAATATGTAAAACCTTAAAATATTGTTCATTACGAAAGGACAACGACCTTGAAGATGCCCAGTAGGGATGGTATTGAGTCGGATTGGATCGGGATTTACAAGATTTAAACCCGATCCATTTATTTATCAGATCACCGATCCATATTCAAATTTCTTAACATCCATACTCGTTTCGTTATACTTTTCTCAAATTCATATCCGATCCACCTTATAATCTAAAATCCAATATGAAACATGACTATCGGACTTTGTAAAAAATTAATTTTATATGACAAAATTGAAATCTCAAGTTCAATAAATCCAGAATTTTAAAAGATATTTGATTGGATCGACGTTGGATTTGGTGTGGGTTTCCAATAGAAGTTTTGGATATGGGGTTTTAAATAGTTGATCGGGTATGGATTGTATGGTTTTTTAAAATGTGGGTTCGGGTTGAATTTTTCCTTCGGTTCAACTCGGGGTTCGGTCTAGTGTGACTGCTAATTTGCTGGCATGTTGGTTTGCGCTTAGGAGAAAATGAGGTGTAGTGGTGTGCTTTTAGGCTTGGGTTGGCGGGTAGCAAGTGGGGATTGGAGTAATTATTGACAAGTGAACTATCCGGCAATGTTGTTAGAATCGGGATTCTATTTTGAATCGATAGGGAGGGTAGAATCGAATCGGCAGAATCGGATCGTAGAATCGTAAGATTGTACAAATTCACTAAATATAGTTTTTTATTTGGTAAAAATATATAATTGAAGATCAAGACACTTATTTATATACAAAATATCGATAGTTAATGAGTTTAGTATTATTTCATGAACATGTTTCTACAACTTACATGAAATTTAGATTTTACGATGCCATTATATAAAAATATATTTTAATATGTTTAGTATGGAGTCGAATCGTAGGATCGTAAGATCGTAGAATCGTATTATGATCCTACCTCTAGAAAATTTCAAATAGTTAGGATCGCAAGATTCTACAAACATGATAAAATCGTAGGATCTGGGATCGGTCAAGCATTTTTGGATCGTAAAATCGTAGAATCATAGAATCGAATCGGGATTCTGACAACAATGCTATCCGGTCCATGGATGTTAATTTATGTTAAAAATCTGGCCGAATAATTTTGTTGGGGCTGGTGTCCTTAACAGTTAGTGCAAGGACTTATAAATCTCTAAAAGGATCAAAGGGTATACTTTTGTATCATAATCAGTTGGTCCACGTTTATCAATAACGGTTGGCTTGCTAGATAAGTTTGACGTTATTGTCATACAGATGGCGGTGATCAACTGGTCCCTAAAAGTCACACCTATAGGATACGTTTGAGAGATGTGACAAGATGAAAATACAAATCATGTAGATGCCAAATTTGACTAACCAGTTAGTCCGAGTTATTTGACTAGTAATTAGTCAAAAATGTGATGTTGAGATATTTTATTTAATACGGATTAAATAAAAATGGCTAAGACGAATTAAACGATTAATTCGTAAAATTGAATATAAACGATTTATATTTGATTAATGTATATTGAATAAATTAATTATACGATATTGTCTTTGTCGGACATGTATTAATAATTCAACTAACCCGTCTTATTAGTTGATGCTTTAATAACCGATAACCGATGACGATTTATAATTAGACCGTGTCATATACATTTAGTAATTTGGATTCGGACCACGAGTTTATATGAAGAGGAAATGAAAAAGCCCATGAGGCTCCCTCTCACTCGGTTTGGCCGAGCCAAACATAGACAAAAGGAGCAATCTCCTCTTTTGTTAACCTAAGCATTTCATTTGTATGAAAACTAGGGTTTTGAGAAAAATTGCCTCTCAAAATTCGGATCTCACATCCAACCAAAACTCACAAAACAATCCTCTCTATATTGCAAGGCAATTAGAGGATTCATTCTAGCACAAGGGCATTTCTCGGACAATCTTGGGTGCATCATTTAGGAGGAGGTCTACTTTGATCTCTCATTGCCATATTGCACTAGGACCGAAGGTTATTCCTTGATCTTTATCGTTTCATTATGTTTTTCGTTTTATGACTATAAATCACGTATTAAGTTTGCGTTATAATCCTATAAAGAAAGGGTTTTATACGGATATTACCCCACAAGTGGTATCAGAGCGAGGCCACGTAAATTTTTCTATGTGATTTTCATCAAACGATTTGAATCGATAATTTTTGGTACATAAAAAAAAACACACGGCTGAAAATTTTTTTTTGGTTATATTTTTTTTTTGCACGGCTGAATCTTTTTGAATTCCGTGCCATGTTTGTGTTTTTGTTGTCGATTTAATCTTTGCATATTATTTTGTAATCGATATTCATTATAATATGTTAGAGATCTATCAATTGCTATTTCATTTCTATACGGATTAGGTGATATCGCAATTGGTTTTTATCAAATCGATAATTTTTGCTAAAAAATGTTAAAACCGTGTGGCTGTACTAGGTCTCGACATTTCATATGTCTCGGCCTGTTTTGTTCATTGGGAACCGTGTCCAGTTTACACGGTTGCTTTGGTGTCAATTTTCTGTTTTGTTTTGGATTTGTTCTTTGCGAATTGTTGTTTTAAACGATAATTACAACAATATGTGAAAATCATGTCAATTGTAGTTTGATTTCTATACGGATTAGATTAAAATTGCAATTGAGTTTTGTCAAATCGTTTCGGCATTGTTTGTTGTTGCTCACGGTTTGAGCAATTCAATTTTTTTTGTGGTTTTTTTTCCTGCTCACGGTTCAGCAGCTATATAAAAAAAAAAAAAAAAAAAAAAAAAAAAAAAAAAAAGTTTTCTGGTACTGTTCACGTACAGCAGTGCAGAAAGAAAAAAGAAAAAAAAATTTTGTTTTTTTTTTTCGGCCTTTTATTCCATAAAAACGGTTTTATGCTCTCGCTTGATAGTGAAACGGTTCACCCACGCAAAATTAAGTTACTTTAAAACGATTTATAGTAACGGATTATCTCGGATTAAAATTAACTTGACTAAAGCGGTTTTGTCATATAATTTTAATTGTCTTTGGTGGTTTGGATAAATTTAACATAATTACGGAATTATGTCATGAATAAATTTAATTTAGTTGATGCATTTTATTTATCGTTCTTATTTATTTTGAATGCTTTTAATTACGTATTTATTTATTTTTGCAAACGGTTGTAACTTAGTGTGGCCTTAGTAGAACGTGTTACCGTAATGATGGAACACGGTCTTGGTTGTATTTTGAGATCTCGTATCTCCATTTTTATTTCTTTTAATTACAGTTTTTATTTAGAATGTAAATAGGTTTATATTTGTAAATTTTAAATTGTAATTTTTGAGAAGACCAAAGATGGAGACCGGATGCTCACTCCCGCTACTTGGATCAAGATGGAACATCAAGACAAGCTTCTCGGGTCCAACGGTGGATTCCAAAGTTGTTTTATGTTCTTTTTATTAGGATAGGCCACACTAGGAATTTTTATTTACGTATTGCATTCTTTTATTTATTTTTCGTAACGATAATATGCATCATATTCCGCCTAAAAACCAAACCACCTAATTATTGCATGAAAACTGACACATATAGAGGTCACGAGTTAGTTTTCTTTGACATTCTCATGTCACACGATTTTTAAGCCATCACCCAAATTAATTCATTCACGCAGACGCTAGTTATTCGTTCACTTAATATGAATTATAATTTAGTTGATGGGATCTTCCTCGTATAAACAAAAATTGAGAACGGTCTTTATAGGTCAAACTCCAATGAGTCCCTTCTTCGTCGGTAGGCATAATATGACCCCTTCTACGTCGGGTAAGTTGGAACCGATTGACCTATTTTATCTCAACACTATGGTCACTCGTACGATCCTGTGACTATGGTGGACTATAGATAGGATTTACGGAAATCTATCGACCAAGAATTCTTACGGAAGAATTAGCTAAACAGTTGGCTTATCAATTTACAGAAATTGAGTCTTGGGATCACTTGTATCATTCTTGAGGGAGATCAATTATGCAAGTGCGCAAGTCTACACGTTAAAATGAAGTTTTAAATAGACTTAAATCACCTCGATGAGTTGCTTATTTCGTTTTTGTTTTCCTTTCTTTTTCGGTGTAGATCACGAACTTTTAAACTCGCTAATAACAAATGGTGGTTCTACGATAACCCAATGCCAAGTGCCACATTGGACCGTGAGTCCCGGCTTCGGATCTTCATGAATCGGATGAATCGGTCTACTCGATCAAGAATGATGGATCAAACTTCGCAGACGGGAGGCGGCATTACGGAATGCTGCCGCGCTGACGGAAGCTCAAATATCTATTAGAGCCCATCCCAAAGAAACCCAGTCCCACGGCTAGAGTCTTTGAAATCACCAAGTTTAATGATTTCTGTATGGAAGCGGGTGCGATTAAAAACGTACTCATTTTTGCAATGGAACCCAATTTGCATAAACGCTTCATAGCCCATGGTGCGAACAAGATTTTCACCACGCTCACCAAGGAATTCTCGAAAGCACCGAGAATCGTGACCTATGAGCATACCACTCGCTTCTTTGATGCGAGACTCCGAAGGGCCAACCAGTTAGCCCACACATTCTCAAAGCATGATTGAGAATGTCGAGAAGTCGAGACCTTTGATTGTAAGATCAGCGAGAACATTGTGATCGACCGCATGCTTCACTCACTCCACGATGGTTTTTCGCAATTTAGAGCGAATTACTATATGAATGATTTGAAGAAAAGTCCCCATGAACTGCACTCCCTTCTCGTACAGACCGAGAAGGACATGAAGTTCAATGGGAGCTTGAAACAGGATGTTCTCGTTGTGACAAACAAGGGGAAAGGTAAGGGCAAAGCTCGGCAAACCTAGCGAGAGGTAAACCGAAGTTCAAGAAGTCGGGTTCGGAAAGAGTGGGCCTGGTGAGTCGAGCACCTCATCGGGCGCGACAAAGAGCAAGAATGAAAACATGGAATGCCATCATTGCCACAAGACTGGGCATTGGAGGCGTACATGTCCTGTTTATCATGAGGACTTAAAGGCAGGTCGTGTTAAACCTGTTGGTATGTCTTCATCTTCTTCTACTTTTATTCATATGATTGAGATTAACCACGCAAGTTACGGAACTTGGGTACTTGATACTGGTTGTGGTTCTCATCTGTGTAATCATGTGCAGGGGCTCCGAAACATCGAACCCCTCGTAAAGGGTGAGGTGGACCTGCGTGTTGGGAATGGAGCTAGAGTGGCTGCCATCTCAAAGGGGACATATGTGATCCAGCTTCCTAGCGGATTTGAGTTGTCATTATATGACTGCTATTATGTACCTAGTCTTTCGAAAAACATTATTTCAGTTTCTGCACTTGACAAACTTGGTTTTTCATTTGTAATAGAGAATAATACTTGCATTTTCTCTTTACACGATATGATTTATGGCAAGGCAGTCTCCATGAACGGAATTTATGTTTTAGATCAGACCACCGAAATATTACACGTAATGAATAAAAAGTTAAAGGTTGGTGACAAAGATCAAACGTATCTATGGCACTGCCGTATGGGACACATTAATGAGAAACGCGTAAAACAGCTCATCAAAAATGGAGCTATCTCGGCCTTTGATTTTCAATCATTTGGCACGTGTGAATCATGTCTCATCGGTAAGATGACTCGGATTTCCTTCAAAGGTGTTGAAATGCGCGCTGCTGACCTATTAGGACTCATACACACGGATGTATGTGGCCCTATGCCAATCACCGCACGAGAAGGCTATAGGTATTTCATCACTTTCACGGACGATTTAAGTAGATATGGCTATGTCTACTTAATGAAGCATAAAAGTGAATCCTTTGAGAAATTCAAAGAATACCAGAATAGGGTACAGAACCTATTGGGTAGAAAGATTAAAACACTACGTTCAGATCGTGGTGGCGAGTATCTTTCTCACGAGTTTGATCAACACCTCAAAGACTGTGGGATTGCCCTACAGTTAACTCCACCTGGAACACCTCAATTGAATGGTGTGTCCGAACGGAGAAATCGAACATAACTTGATATGGTTCGATCCATGATGAGTCACACGGTTTTACCTGATTCATTATGGGGTTATGCTCTTTGTCACCGCTCTAATACTTAACCGAAGTCCGTCTAAAGCTGTTGACAAGACTCCATATGAACTATGGAAGGGAACGGTCCCTAACTTGTCCTTTATACGGGTTTGGGGCTGCGAGGCTTATGTCAAGTGGAGACACGAGGATAAGCTCGGCCCGCGATCGGTCAAGACATACTTTATAGGTTATCCTAAAGGAACACTTGGTCATTACTTCTATTCGCCAACCGAACAACGAGTTTTTGTTGCGGCTAGTGCGACATTCTTAGAGAAGGAATTTCTCGAGAATGCAAAGAGTGATAGAACCTTCGACCTGTCGGAGATTCCAGAACCAAATACCGAGCAACTATTGGAAGAACCTATTCCTTCAATCCCGGCTGCGGTGAATATTCCTGAGGAACCTAGGAGGTCGGAAAGAGTCTCTATTCCTCCGGACAGATACATTGGTATGGTCGAGGAACATGACATAGATGACGTTCTACTCTTAACGAGTAGTGAACCCGCAACCTATAAAGGTGCCATGACTAGTTCTGACTCAAAGCTATGGCTTGAGGCCATGCAATCCGAGATGGACTCTATGTATGAGAACAACGTATGGGATCTTGTTGACTTACCTGCTAAGGTTCGTCCCCTTCAATGCAAATGGCTTTACAAGATAAAGCATTCTGTGGAAGGTCAACAAGATATCTACAAAGCACGACTAGTTGCCATAGGTTTCACGCAAGTGCCAGGTTTGCACTACGATGAGATTTTTGCACCCGTAGTCATGCTGCGTTCCATTCGGATTATCTTAGCGATTGCCGCTTTTCATGACTATGAAATATGGCAAATGGACGTGAAAACCGCCTTCTTAAACGGTTTTTTTGGAGGAAGAGTTGTACATGGTACAACCCGAAGGTTTCATCGATCCAGAACATCCTAAGAAAGTGTGCAAGCTTAAGCGTTCCATTTATGGACTTAAGCAAGCATCAAGGAGTTGGAATCATCGCTTCGACCAAGTGATAAAAGAAAATGGATTTACTCGATCGGTCGAGGAACCATGTCTATATATCAAGTCGAGTGGGAGCAAGATTGTTTTCCTAATATTGTATGTTGACGACATACTCCTCGATTGAATGACATACCTCTCTTAACTTCGGTGAAAGTATGGTTGAAAAACCATTTCCGGATGAAAGATCTGGGTGAGGCACAAAGAATTCTTGGCATCCGTATCTATCGAGATAGATCACGACGGATGTTATCTCTCGATCAGAGTCTTACATAGACAAAGTCCTAGAGAGATTCAGCATGACTAACTCCAAGAAGGGGTTTCTTCCTATGGCTCCGGGGGTGCATTTGAGCAAGTCTCGGCACCGAGACACCGGAAGAGAAAGAGCGCATGGCACGGATTCCCTATGCTTCGGCTATAGGATCAATCATGTATGCCATGATATGCACACGTCCGGACGTGGCATATGCATTGAGTATGACAAGTCGATTCCAACAAAGATCCGGTGAATCACATTGGCTGGCTGTCAAGAACATTCTTAAGTACCTACGGAGGACTAAAGATTGGGCATTGACTTATGGAGGCCCTCAAAAGCTATGCGAAACCTTCTGCGCAGATGCTAGCTTCCAAGCGGATCGTGATGACTCGAAATCTCGGTCTGGATTCGTTTTTACTCTTAATGGCGCTGCAATCACCGGAAGAGTTCCAAACAAATGTTACAAAGAGATTCTACGACCGAGTCCGAGTACTATGCCGCGTCTGAAGCTACAAAGGAAGCGATATGGATGCGTCAATTCTTACATGGACTATCTGTAGTGCCTAGTTCGAATGACCCGATCACCATCTATTGCGACAATAGTGGTGCCATCTTCCAAGCTAAGGAGCCAAAGTCTAGCAACAAGTCTAGACATGTACAACGGAAAGCTCATCTAATCCGAGATTACGTGGAGCAAAAGGAAGTAGTGATAGAAAAGATTGCTACAGATGATAATATAGCAGATCCTCTCACTAAAGCATTACGACAAGATAAGCATGAAGGGCACGTTAATTCCATGGGAATTAAACGTGTTCCTAAGTTGTAGTACTCTTTTATGGATTAGATTCATTCCCTTATGTACTCTATACGACATCATCGTTTTGATATTTATATATTTTGTTTTTCATGTGGAATTGTATGACAATTTTGAACGCCACAAAGTGAACTGAACAAACATTATATTTTTAGTCCTTAATTGCCCACATGAGCTGATAACTCTGGCAATTATTTTGTGACGTTGGTTGATGGTGGGTTCAACGAGCCATAAGTCAACCGGTTGACTGACCAATCACAGAGGCGATTTATACGGATATTTCGTAGGACACAATTGTGACATCGACGTGGAGTCCTAAATGTTTTATAACATTCGCGCCTTGGTCGTGGATAGGACCTCCATGGTGATCCTAAGAGTCGATTCTTTTGACTATCGACTGTCTCTTGAGACTAAGGCCGATTTTGGGTGACTTTGGTTTCTTTCTCACGGTCATCCGTAACAGGGGGCCAAGTAGATTTTTTCTGGTCATTTCATGCGTGCTTAGATCGGAAGGAGTCGAGTTGAAGGAAATATTCAGCCTTTATCGGTACTCGATATTTCTCGGGGCCACTCGAGGAGTCAGAATCGAAATGCATGGCCATGCTCGGATACGGATTCGTTTTATCGGTTAAGTTACTCTCTAGTCTGGGAAACCACTCTTGATCCAGATCGATTGTAAAATACGACCTTTGCGGATCCGGATCCGCAAATTGTTTTACATTGAGTGGGAGAAATTTTAAATGAATATGAGAATCGGTTATCGCACATACACTTGTACGGACAAGTGGGAGTTTGTTGGAGCTTGTGTCCTCCAGTTAGTGCGGATAACGTCATTGCACATACACTTGTACGGACAAGTGGGAGCTTGTTGGGGCTGGTGTCCTTAACAGTTAGTGCAAGGACTTATAAATCTCTAAAAGGATCAAAGGGTATACTTTTGTATTATAATCGGTTGGTCCACGTTTATCAATAACGGTTGGCTTGCTAGATAAGTTTGACGTTATTGTCATACCGATGGCGGTGATCAACTGGTCCCTAAAAGTCACACCTATAGGATACGTTTGAGAGATGTGACAAAGATGAAAATACAATCATGTAGATGCCAAATTTGACTAACCAGTTAGTCCGAGTTATTTGACTAGTAATTAGTCAAAAATGTGATGTTGAGATATTTTATTTAATACGGATTAAATAAAAATGGCTAAGACGAATTAAACGATTAATTCGTAAAATTGAATATAAACGATTTATATTTGATTA
The DNA here is from genome assembly GCF_048544455.1 of Silene latifolia. Classification (NCBI taxonomy): domain Eukaryota; kingdom Viridiplantae; phylum Streptophyta; class Magnoliopsida; order Caryophyllales; family Caryophyllaceae; genus Silene; species Silene latifolia. The sequence goes on along the minus strand of NC_133527.1, from coordinate 14,974,791 downwards.
ATGTATATTGAATAAATTAATTATACGATATTGTCTTTGTCGGACATGTATTAATAATTCAACTAACCCGTCTTATTAGTTGATGCTTTAATAACCGATAACCGATGACGATTTATAATTAGACCGTGTCATATACATTTAGTAATTTGGATTCGGACCACGAGTTTATATGAAGAGGAAATGAAAAAGCCCATGAGGCTCCCTCTCACTCGGTTTGGCCGAGCCAAACATAGACAAAAGGAGCAATCTCCTCTTTTGTTAACCTAAGCATTTCATTTGTATGAAAACTAGGGTTTTGAGAAAAATTGCCTCTCAAAATTCGGATCTCACATCCAACCAAAACTCACAAAACAATCCTCTCTATATTGCAAGGCAATTAGAGGATTCATTCTAGCACAAGGGCATTTCTCGGACAATCTTGGGTGCATCATTTAGGAGGAGGTCTACTTTGATCTCTCATTGCCATATTGCACTAGGACCGAAGGTTATTCCTTGATCTTTATCGTTTCATTATGTTTTTCGTTTTATGACTATAAATCACGTATTAAGTTTGCGTTATAATCCTATAAAGAAAGGGTTTTATACGGATATTACCCCACAAATTTCTCTACAATTTGGTGAAAAAAGGGTGCATTTTTGAACTTAATGATGAACACAATTAAATGCATTTCATCGTTTTTTGAAGCGTCGTTGCAACAAGCTTAACTTCCAAGCTTTATATCTCAAGTTATACTCATCAAAATCCTTTGATTCTTATGTCATTGGAAAGCTTAAGGTCTTAACTAGATCATGAATTTTGAATCACCACAATATCAATACTATAGCTTGAGATATGGGCGATGCAAATAACCCATGAGTTTCTGAATAACTTATGACGTATCAGCACTAAACGTTGAATAACTCAAGATTTATAAATTTTTAAGGTTGATTCTTTTTGTAGATGAAATTTAACTTTATTAGCTTTCAAATAAGCTATCATAGGCCTTAAAATTCATCCGGAGCTAAGATATACGGCTCCTACAAGATGCTTATGAATTCTTGAGATGTTCTACAACCCGGTTTTGGTCCGTTTCCTATTTTGGGGTCCAATTCAAAATCCGTCTAAGAACCTATGGTATGTAACGACCAAAAACATTTATATGATGAGTTTAGAGCATTTTCGTCAAAGAACGTTTTTTCTTGAAAGGGTACCTATCAAGTCTTAACTGAAAAAACAAACCAAGTGGTACTCATTGAGCACGGTTTGCAAGAGGAAGGCCGCTTTCAAGTCATTTTCAACATTTCTAAATTGTCCAAGAGAACTCTAAAGGTCTATGGCTTTTATCCTGCTCTAGGCCGGTCCTTGTGAGGCCTCAAAGGAGTCTACTTTTGTCTTAAATAATAATTGTGTCGTTAGTTTGTTTTTACTTGTTTTTAGTCTTTTAATTTCAGGTTTTGTAAGGCCTTGGACTGCTTATTTTCGTCCATTTAGGAGACTATTTTGAACCCTTGGATGTAATGTTAGATGTATGGCTAGGATTGTATTAAGGGTTCTATATAAGGAGCTCTTAACTTATGTAAAAATCAGATTTTGATAATGAATATATGAGGGGTTTTGAAAACCCTTAAATTCTTTGCTTAGTGCTTGGACAATCCCATCTTTGCTTAGTGAGAGAGAACCTCCATTTGCTTAGTGCCTTGGAGCGGAGTTGAGTCCTTGCTTCGTGATCTTAGACGAAACTAATCCTAGGCTTAAACTTGCTTTGTGATGTTGTTTAAGTCATATCTTAATATCTTTCATTTTAAGTTACGCAAAATTTCAGAAAAACAAACTCACAAAAACAGCCCTATTAGACCGAGAACAAAACAACACAAACAGTCCACATTTTACCTCGTTTTGTCGTTGTTGCTAGTCGGGTTTGCTCTTGGTCATAGCTCCTCCTTCATTTCTCGTGCGCTCATGCTAACACGAGGGTGAGGTCAAGCTAAACAGTTTCCGGGACGGTTCTATTCCTAGCCCGGTTTTAGGTTTATTTTTATCTTGTTTTTGTGTCATTTACAGCGGTCTCGTGTAAGGATAGATGCAATCGTGGCTGTTTTTATTGTTGATTTGTAGCCACTTTTGGCTTCTTTTGGACCACCTATGGAGGGCGTAGCAAAGGAGATGGTAGTTGTGATTGACGTGTGTTAACGACAGTAATGCTAGACCATATTGTTTTTTTTTTTTTTTTATGAAATTGAGTTCTTGTGAGGTTGTAGGAGACTAGGAGGTGGTGATGATAGGGACGTTGAAGTTAGTTTGTGAGGTTGAAGGAGGTGGTGACTATGGTGATTGTGAAGGTAAATATGAGTTTGACTTTGTTTGGAGAAGATAAGTGTTGTTTAAAATTGATTGTGGATGACATTAATAATAAGCCACATCACATTTAACGAAGTAAAGTGACGTAGTAATTAAAAGGTGTTGCGGTTGAGAGTACTTAATAACAAACCTCATGTGTACTATTGATGATTCTTAAAAGGTGAGGTTAGCACGTTGAATTTCAAAAAACAGAAGACTACCATGTAATAAAAGACAAACATAACTAGTGAATTTGCGTACATTATTTGGCCCTTTAGATTTCTAGATTTGGATTTTTCATATGAGTGAATAGTTTCCCCTCATAAAAAAAGTACTGGAAAATAAAAATTAAATAACTCCCTCCTCTCATTACGTGAGAGGTCTCTCAATAACGAGAGATAATCTCTCTTAAGAGCACCCACAATGGGGCTTTCGTTAATTCTCGCGAGAATCCGGTGAGCAGAAAAAGGACAACAAATTTGTATAAACTATTATAAAGAAGAGAGAGAAAGGGTGAGATTTTTCGGGGGCCAGAAAATTGGTGAAGTAAGAAAAGGAGAGTACATGAAGCCCATTTACTTCTTCATTTGCGTTGGTTTATTTGTGGGTAGGGCCTTTATCCCATTATTTATACTATAATATTAACTAGTTTTAAACCCGTGTAAAATTGCATGGGTATGTATTTGGGCCGGTATTAATGTTTTTGGATGTATTTTTTTTCATTTCTATTGTACTTATTTAGTTGGTCTAAATCACCGATCTACATAATCAATGTTTAAACTTGTTACAAATACGTTTTCACATGCAATGGTTTAAGAGGAAATAACAAAGGATATTTATTTTAAAAATATATGGTACTATCTAGTTTATAAAAATTATGCATGTAATTTATTCGCATTATATGTAATTCAATCCCGTTATTAAATGTAATTTCTTCTCGTAATTATGTAATTTTATTTTATTTATTTTTTTAAATTATGTAATTCATTTATTTGTAATTAGTTTCATTTATTCCGATTTGTAATTCATTTCGCTTATATGCCATTAATTTCATTTATTCGAAATGTATAAAATTATTTCATAGTATTTTTTTTAAGACGGAATTTATCGCATGTTTGTATAGCCGGAATTTTGAAGAATTAAATACATTGCACACTAACGGGTCCCACCATAACATGTATTTCCAAAAAAAAAGGTTGAATTAATGACGTGGCACGCCCTGGATTGAGTATTGTCTTCTGAATTAATAAAGATAAGATATTATATACGAGAAATAAGAAAATTTGAGTATTTGTTGATGTGGGTGTAGTTTTGTAAGTTTTTTTTGATAAATTTTGATGGTGGGTGAAAAGTTGAGGTGAATGAGAAAAAAAAGTAAAAAATTGTAAGATGAACATTGATGAGATTTCACAATTGCCCTCTAAGTTTTTGAGAAAAAGTTATCAACTGGATTGAGCAAAGATTCTCTCCATTTCCTTCTCTCCATTTCTTGTCCATTTCCTCTCATCTATATATATTTATAAAAGAGGTTTTTTTCGAGCGATTCTAGAGCGTCTACATCATCAAAAATCAATTTAGGAAAGTATCATAAATAATAATTTTTGATGTAAAAAATAAAGTGGAGAATCTTTTAATTATTATAATATATATATATTTCCTAAATTATATTCAAGTGATATTTTCAATTTTTATATAAATACTTTTCTATTTCATTTGACAACAAAGAATTATGAAAATAATATAATTAGATTCTTGATAAAAAAATGCTATCATTAGAGTATAAATTTTATATCATTTGTACATACTAAAGATAGTGTATCTCTTAGTTCTTAATACATTATATGTCCCACATTGAAAAACAATGTAGCTGTGGAGAATATACTACGTATAAATAATATAATTATCTCACATCGAAAGATTAACAAAGTGGGTTAATACTATGATTATAAATATGAGGCATCCTTGAAACTTAGTTATTAACCGAAATCTTTTAAGTCTCTTAAGTATTCTCTTAAAGAGCTCTTAAAAGTTTGTATCATATCTCGATAATATGATATAAAAATAAAGTGGATATTTATTAATTATTATAATAAGTTTGTATTATATCTCGACAATATGATATAAAAAATAAAGTGGATATTTTTTAATTATTATAATATATATTTCCTATATTATATATCCAAGTCATGTTTATAATTTTTATATAAAAACATTTTACATTTGATAAAACAATATCATATGATTATATATATGACTCATCCTTTGAATTTAAATATCAACCCAAAATCTTTTGAATCTCTTAAGTATTGTCTTAAAGAGCTCTTGTATGTTACAATTTGTTGGAGTTAGTGTCCTCCACAATAGTGCGTTAACATATTAAATCTCATTAATAGAATATCATCAGATATTTATTTATTTGATCCTCGTCAGTTGGTTAACGTAAATCGATAACGGTTGGCTGACTAGAGTTTGACGTTATTGTCGTGAGACGACGGTGATC